>NC_044981.1:166190497-166343348 GCF_008728515.1 Papio anubis
CTAGGCAAAAGTAAACATTTTCTGGTTGACAATTGGTTGAGTTTGTCTTAAGACCTGGGTTCAATAGAAAGGAAATATTTGGGTTAAGATACAAGATTGTGGAGACCAAGGTTCTTTTGAATCTCATAGTGGCTGCCCTTAGAGACAATAAGTGGCAAATGTTTCCTATTCAGACCTTTAAAAGGTGCTAGACTCTTAATCTCTTTAGGATTGGGAGGGCCTGGAAGAAAGCGGTCTAGCTATGTGAACAGAGATTCTTCCTAGATGCACGTTTTCCCCCACAAAGCACAGATTTGCAGGGCCATTTCAAGATATGGCAAAGACACGTTTTGGAGTAAAATATTTTGATTTTCTTCCTTGTCTTGTTATGCCAGAGTCAGGTTGGAAAGTCAGTCATGATATATAGGGTTAAATAAAACCCATCTGATGAGAATTGATGGTTTGTAGAGCATGACTCCCCAGACCCCTTAATCAGAGCTTAGTCCTCACCCTTTTAGGACACAGTTTACCTGCAGGGATGCTGTCTCAGGCAGCCAGTTTGTCCAGATGTCCATCAGGAATGGGACAAGAAAATGAATCTTGGGACCCTGAAATCACTAAGCCAAGGGAAAAGTCAAGCTGGGAACTGCCTCAGGGAAACCTGCCTCCCATTCTATTCCTAAATAAGATAGCTACAAAGATAAGAAGCTACAGACCTCCCTCACAATTTGCCCACCAGGAAACTCCTTGTGGGTAAAGGACAGACAGAACTCAGACATCCCTCTGAGGCTTCCCTGAGACAAATGCAGATCTGATTGCTTCCCCTCCCCTATTGTTTATGTAAAAATGATGATTCACTGAGCCAGACTAAATTGTGTATTCAGTGGAAGGCTGATCAGGGACTCAAAATAATGTAACCTTTTGCCTCTTATCTACTCATGACCTGGAAGCCCTGGCCTCAAATCCCACTTTACCTGACTGAACCAAGGTACATGTTACACATATTGATTGATGTCTCATGTCTCCCTAAAATGTATAAAACCAAGCAGTGCCCCGACCACCATCGTCAGGACCTCCTGATGCTATGTCCTGGGTGCATCCTTATCCTTGGTGAAATAAACTTTCTGAACTGACTGAAACCTTAGATATTTTGAGTTAACAAGAGCCTCGAGGTCCACCGCTCCACCGGTTTCACTACACAGCCCACCTCCTGCACTCTGCTCCTCCAGACATAGACCTGGCGCCCTTCCCTGTGTCATGAACCTGCTGCTCCAGTTACCTGGTCAGCACAGAGTACCCGACCTTGTGTAATACACATGTTCCTTTGTAAGAAAATACATTCCTCCAGCACAAGGACCTGCCCTCTCTTCATTCATCTAACTCTTCATTCATGGGACACTGCCGAGCGCACAGTAGCAGCTAATAGATATTTTAAATGTACTAATTAATAGCACTTTAATGAATACTATAATTAAAAGCACATATACATATGCATACACATTCATGCACAGATATACATACGTACACCCATGCATGCTCGCATATACATATACACACGGACGCACACATATAAATACCCACAGACGCATTCACACATATACATACGCACACATGCAGGCATGCATATACATACCACACACGCATTAATGCATATACATATGCACACATGTGCATCACGCATACACACACACGGACGCACACATATAAATACCCACAGACGCATTCACACATATACATACGCACACATGCATGCATGCATATACATACCACACACGCATTAATGCATATACATATGCACACATGGACGCCTGCATATACTCACACATGCATTCATGCATATACATCTGCACACATGCATTCACCCATATACACATGCACACATGCACGCATGCATATACATATGCACACACGTGCATTCACACATATACACATGCACACATGCACGCACGCATATACATACCCACATTCATGCATACACATACACATGCACATACATATACATACACATGCATGCACGCATATACCCACACACATTCATGCATATACATATGCACACACATGCATTCACGCATATACATACACACATATTCACACATATACATACACACACATACACACATATACATACACACATGCATGTATACATATACATACCCACACATGCATTCACGCATATACACACACACGTATTCACATATATACATATGCACACACACAGGCATTCACACACAGGAACATATACATGAACATACATACACATCATGAAAGGAAGATAAATCTCCAGGCCCCCACATCATAAGCTAAAGGGAAAAGTCAAGCTGGCAACTGCTTAGGGCCAACCTGCCTCCCATCCTATTCAAAGTCACCCCTCTGCTCACTGAGAGAAATGCATATCTGATTGTCTCCTTTGCAGAAGCTCATCAGAAACGCAATAGAAGGCAACCATTTGTCCCTTATCTGCCCAGGACCTGGAGGTCCCCTCCCTGATTTGTGTCTTCCTGCCTTTGCTTCGAGTTGTCCCACCTTTCCAGACGAACCGATGTTCATCTCATGTATGTTGATTTATGTCTCATGTCTCCCTAGAATGTGTAAAACCAAACTGGGCTCCGACCACCTCAGGCACATGTCATCAGGGTGCCCATTCTCAACCTGCGCAAAATAAACTTTCTAAATTAATTGAGACCTGCCTCAGATGTTTGGGGCTCACACACACGCACATACAAACCAAATTCAAGGTGGGAGGAAATGAGCCGTGATATATTTAACTGTTATTAGGAACAGGTATTGAATTAAGAGTTCAGCCCAAAGCCAGACTGTTAACACTTTACTCTTCGTGGCCATTTCACTGAATGTTTATAGAAAAAAGAGAACCACTTGGAAAACAATATGAATAAAACAATCTCCAAAAAGAGATGAAGAAATGACTGAAAATAAAGTTTAACATAAAATCTATTATTCATTATTTTTACCAGAGCTATAAAAACAGGAAATTTTTTAAAGAAGTTACCATGTCCCTCCTCAAGAGAGCACTGCAGGGTTTTGACACGGGAGAAATGTCCCAGTGAAACAGCCATTGCAAAATTACAACTGAGACAGTGAAAGAAACCTAGCCTAACCAACTCTATCTTGCTTCTAACCTCCAAGCTGTCCTTTTCATTCCTGGGCTGAGGCCAAACTAACTTAGGAGAAACTTAGTTTATAGTTCAACTTTGAAACAAAGATGGTAACAACCCTTTCCCAAAACAAAGCCCCTTCTTGCCTGGGGACTAGACTGCCTTTGTAAGACCTACAGATTAGCTCAGATTAGGAATTATGGTTTAGGAGTAACGTAGCCGGAGGCTACAAGATTCTGACCATCCCCGCCCCACCCCCCACCACCCAAAATTGCTCCTGGGGATAACATCACTATTGTAAAAGCTAAGATCAGTGCTTCAGATACTTTGCAGACCCTGCACTGAAGGGATCAGCTGGTACCCCACCCCATCAAGAAACTGGTTCAGCTGGTCCTGCAGCCCCCACCCAGGAACTGACTCAGCACAAGAGGACAGCTTCGACTCCTGATGATCTCACCTCTGACCTGACCAATCAGAACTCGTGATTCACTGACCCCACCCACCCACCAAATTATCCTTAAAAACTCCCATCCCCAGATTCTTGGGGAGACTGATTGGAGTACTAATAAAACTCCACGTCCCATACAGCCGGCTCTGTGTGAATTACCCTTTCTCTATTGCAATTCCCCTGTCTTGATCAACTGGCTCTATCTAGGCAGCAGACAAGGTGAACCGTTGGGCAGTTACCCCAGTGGCTCGGCTGTGGCCCTCAGCCAGTGACAGCACCACTCACAGGGCCCCCAGGCTCCGTGCAGAAGTCACAGCCTGCACACCCACTCACATGCAGAGACAGCGAGGGTCCAGCCGGGGTGCCAGAGAGAACCATGCTGGGGGAGGATCAACAACCCACATCTGGGATGAATTATTCTGAACCACTTAGAAGAAAAACTGGTCATTTACTTATTTTGTATTTAATTGACCCATAATAACTGCACATATTTTGGGGGTACAGCGTGGTGTTTTGATACACACACACGTGTGAGGCCCCAATCGTGGGATTCAGCACATTGAAAACTCCTCCCAATGGCCACTCAGTGCCAACCTCGGCCTGGGTTTCCTCACACTGGCTGAGGGCATGCTTCTCTAGGTCATCGTAAATGAGCCTATGAGTGCCACAGCCTGAGCAAAAAGAAAGTAAACACAAACAGCAAAAACAGCAAACAGGCAGCCACCCACAAGGTGTGGTGAGCACCAGACACAGAGGATCACGGACAAGGGGCCCTGGAGACACCACGTGCAGCATGTGGCCTCAGGTGTGAGGCATCAGGCGTGTGGCATCAGGCGTGCGGCATCAGGTGTGCGGCATCAGGTGTGTTGCATCAGGTGTGTGGCATCAGGTGTGCAGCATCAGGTGTGCGGCATCAGGTGTGTGGCGTCAGGTGTGCAGTGTCAGGTGTGTGGCGTCAGGTGTGCGGCGTCAGGTGTGCAGTGTCAGGTGTGTGGCGTCAGGTGCGCGGTGGATCTGAGGACAAAGAACACCCACAAGAACCTTCCAGATGTGCAAAAGGAGATTCGAAGCTCACCACAGTGCAGCCCCTCACGCACCTCTCTCAAGCTCGAGGGACTTAGCGAATGAAACGTTCGGGTCCACTCGGAACTCCTTAGGGAGCCAGAGGGAGGCTGGGCTGTGCCCTGGTGCCATCCCCCATCCCCCTCAGCCCAGCCAGGGACATACAGGACCTAAATCGAAAACGGCCACCAACCATTTCCAGGGAGCCAGGTGACCTGCCAAGTTCTCTAATAACTAAAGAAAACTTCACTAATTTGATTAGAAATAAAAAGGATAAAGTAACCAATTTAATTAACTAACTTTCCCATGAGAGTCTGACAACCACCAAGAAGAGAGCTCAGCCGACCGTCAACTACAGAGCCCTGGCTGTGGCCTGTGACGGATGCCGGACCCACGACACACGTGAGCCACGGCCATGCAACCCCATGGGATGAAAAATTCGAGACGTGTGTCCATGCAGCCCCAGGTAGATGGCATGAGGCCAGGAACACGAGTTCCACTGAGTCAGAGCACGGGGAGTACAAGAGCAGCCGTCCCACATCCTGGCTGGGCGGCCAACGGTAGCAGACTTCACCCTCAGGGCCCGGCCCATCCACCGAGGGGACCTGTCACCAGGTAACGGGGCAGGGACCGTCCTTACGGAGGGTGAGCATGGGGTTCTCATTCAGACGCAACTCCTGACTGCCGCAGGCCTCAGGGAGGAGATCTGCCTGAGCAGAGACCACCGCAAGTCCACGCCTGCTTCCTTGTCCTTCCTTCCCGGGGGGACTGACTTTAGAGGCCCTGATGGTTCAGCCTAGAGTTAGCAAGAGACCCTACAAGCAGGGGGCCCAGAGCCTGTCGACAACTGAAGGCTGAACACACAGGCTGTAGAGCCAATTCATAGAATTTCCACAAAAATGAAACTCATTTTGACTTTTAACATCTAATGAGACCAATGGAATATTAATACATAAATAAGGATGGTCTCGGTTAGCTCACTGAAGTTTTCTTGTCCCTGACACAGTGGAGCAGCGGGTTTGGAAACACTTGCCCAAGAGCAGGATGAAGTGTGGGGTTCACACCCTCTCAGTGGCTCCAGAACAACGATGCCGTCAGGCCGGGATGACTTTCCCGCTGCCGTGTCTAGTGGTTTACCGGAAATACCGAAACAGCACTTACCAGTCTAAAGTTTATTTAGTAATAATAGTTTTAAAGGTTTTTTTGAGTCAAGAATGTAGGAAAATAAAAAGCCATCTGATGCTCCAATGAGTAAGTGTATGACAGTACCTACAGATGCTTTCTATGAATTATCTCCTACTATTTACAGAAAGCACATCCTCCTCCTTCAAATGCTTGTTAAAGTTTTCCTCTCCTTTTTTTTTTTTTTATTTTAGAGACAGAGTCTGGCTCTGTCACCCAGGCTGGATGCAATGGCGTGATCTCAGCTCACTGCAACCTCCGCCTCCCAGGTTCAAGTGATTCTCCTGCCTCAGCTTCCCAAGTAGCTGGGATTACAGGTGCACACCACCACGCCTGGCTGATTTCTGTATTTTTAGTAGAGACAGGGTTCACTATGTTGGTCAGGCCGATCTCGAACTCCTGACCTCATGATCCATCCGCCTCGGCCTCCCAAAGTGCTGGGATTGCAGGTGTGAGCCACCCTGCCCAGCCCACTCTGATTTTTTTTATCTTGCCCAAATCTGGGGAGTCATGCTCTACAAACCATCAATTCTCACCAGATGGGTTTTACTTAACCCTATATATCATGATGACTGACTTTCCAACCTGACTCTGACATAATACTATGAGACAAGGAAGAAGATCCAAATATTTTACCCTAAAACATGTTTCTTTGCCATATCTTGAAACGGCCCTGCAAAGCTGTCCTTTGTGGGGGAAAATGTGCATCTGGGAAGAATCTCTGTTCACATAGCTAGATTGCTTTCTTCCAGGCCCTCCCAATCCTAAAGAGATTAAGAGTCTAGCACCTTTTAAAGGTCTGAATAGGAAACATTTGTCACCTATTGTCTCTAAGGGCAGCCACTATGAGACTTCAAAAGAATATTGGTCTCCACAATCTTGTATCTTAACCTGAACATTTCTTTTCTACTGAACCCAGGTCTTCAGAGAAACTCAACCAATTGTCAACCAGAAAATGTTTGCATTTACCTAGAGCCTGGAAGCACCCCCTACACCCACCAGCTTTGAGTTGTTCCCCCTTTCTGGACTAAACTCATGTATTTCTGAAATGTATTTGATTGATGTCTCCTGCCTCCCTAAAATGTATAAAACCAAGCTGCGCCCCGACCACCTTGGCACACGTTCTCAGGACCTCCTGGGGGCTGTGTCACAGGCCATGCTCACTCATATTTGGCTCAGAATAAATGTCTTCGAATATTTTACAGAGTTTGGCTCTTTTTGTCAACAGACACATTGTGTAGTGGGGAAGCCTGGGCTTCAGTGTTGCCATCACCCGAACAGTGTACACGGTGCCCCTTAATGTCTCATCCCTCACCTCCCTCCCACCCTCTCACCCTCCGAGTCTCCAGTGTCTTTTATGCCACCGAGCCCACGTGTGCACAATATTTACCCCACCTGTAAGTGAGAACATGGGATTTAACCTTCTGTTTCTGAGTGGTGTAAGACAGTGGCCTCCAGTTCCAACCACTGGAGCTGCGTAAGACCGGATTTCATTCTTGTTATGGCTGAGTAGTGTTCCGCCGTGTGGTCTGTATCACACGCTCTTTATCCATTCCTCTGTTGACAGACACTTAGTTTGATTCCACAACTTTGGGATTGTGAATCGTGCTGCAATAAACATACAACACTGCAGGCATCTTTTTTTTTTTTTTTTTTTTTTTTTTTTGAGACGGAGTCTGGCTCTGTCGCCCAGTCTGGAGTGCAGTGGCAGGATCTCAGCTCTCTGCAAGTTCTGCCTCCTGGGTTTATGCCATTCTCCTGCCTCAGCCTCTCGAGTAGCTGGGACTACAGGCGCCCAACACCTCGCCCAGCTAGTTTTTTTGTATTTTTTAGTAGAGACGGGGTTTCACCATGTTAGCCAGGATGGTCTCGATCTCCTGACCTCGTGATCCGCCCGTCTCGGCCTCCCAAAGTGCTGGGATTACAGGCTTGAGCCACCGCGCCTGGCCTGCAGGCCTCTTTTTTATGCAATGATTTCTTTTCCTATGGGTCGGTGCCCTGTCGTGGGATTTCTGGATCCAATGGGAGTTCTATTTTTAGTTCTTTGAGAAATCTCCACACTGTTTTCCATAGAAAACATTAGCTCTAATTTGTACTAAGTTAGACTCCCACCCACAGTGTCTAAGTGTTGTTCCCTTTTCTCCACACCCTCGCCCACATCTGCTGATTTCTGGTGCAAGATGAAACTCTTGTTCGAGGCTTCACTTGGCATCTGGAATAAACACATATGTAGCTGCTTCTCTCACGTCACCACCAGGGAAAGCCAAAGGTTGAGCCCTGGAGTGCCCACGCCAGTAGCAGGTCATGGAGCTCTTGTGGGTAAACGATGGCCCAACTGAAAAAGGAAGGCAGATCCAATGGTTGTAACTCAAACAGGCCCCTTAAAACTGCCAGGATTGGGCTTGGACTAAGCAAGCAATTTTTGAGCACCGACTGTATGCTAGTAAGGGATGGCTCTGACCTCAAGGAGAGAATCTCACAGGAGAGAGGATTAACCATACGTCATTCTAAATGCACTGATGAGCTCTGGAACAGCCGTGTAGGCACAAGACCAAGTAAGGGGCCGAGTCCAACTACTGAGAGGCCAGGGAGGCCTCCTGGGGAGGTGGTGGAGGCTGAGCCTGGACAGTTGGGTTTGCCTGTGACCCAGGCCACAGAGCAGAAGCACAGCGTGCAGCTGGCGGACGCTCAGCTCCACCTTCTGAGAGCCCTGGGCTGAAGTGCCGGGACCAGGCCTGAAGGGGTCAATCCTGTGTCTCAGAGTCAGCCCCGTTCACTGGGCTCATCGTCAGGCAGGTGCAGTCGGGAAGCCAGTGTGGAGCCTCAGCTGCTCTGTGGGGTCAGAGCTCAGGTGCCGGTGGTGCCTGCTCAGATCTCACGCCAGCACCCCCACTCCGCCTGGGGCTCTGGGGGGATGGGGATGCCCCACGCTCCACCTTCATGATGCTGCGACTCTGAGGACAGAGCAGGCCTCTTCTTGGCAGGTAGAGCACGTGTGTCACACAGGAGCAGGCCCCGATGCCCTCCTGTGACTGTCCAGGCCACCACAGAAGCCGACTGGGGCCTGAGAGAATCACCCAGCCCAGCAACCCGGGCTTCATGTGGGCCCACAGCTTGAGACTGGGTCTGAGGCATCACCAAGAACACTGCCGGGGTCAAGGCACGAGAAGGCGGCACAGGGTCTGCATGCAGCCTCGGGCTTTTATCCTAAAAGCTGCTGGGGCCTCTGAAGAACTGACAGGGAAGATAAAAATGACCCGGATGGGGTTTTGAAGGCACAGGTCAACAGTGGGTGGTGATGGGCGGAGACAAGCTGTGGTGACAGTTGCTGGGGAGCAACTGCAGGCCGCAGGTGGGACAGAAGATGGCAGCACTAGGCCTCCCACACCTGCACCTATGCGGGTGCAGCGTCACCTTCCTGAGGTCTGCACACCCACAGAGGGTGACAGAGGGGCTGTGCTGTGGTAAGCAGGGTGGGTGAAGAGGCACCAGCCGAGGGATGCTGTATTGCCTGTGGGGCCGGGTGCAAAACACAGCAGGCTGTGCCGGGCTCCTGCTGCCTTCTCTGGGCCACACAGTGGACAGTGGGGGGTCAGGCCCGGGCCCCTCTAGCTGGTACAGCTGTCCCCTCCTCCTTCAAGGCTCAGCCCAGGACCACCTCCTGGGGAACATCTTCCCTGCCCCCTGCTTGTTCACAGGCCCCACAGACCACTCGGTAAACTGAATACACCTCCTGCCTCTGACCCAGAAGGTGATCCTGAGGACGACATCGCGACGCTTTCCGCACGAGTCCGCACCGTGCAGCTCAGAACGCACTCACTCCACATCCGTGAGTAAGCAGATGAGGCGGCTGCCCCACAATAGGGCACTTGCGTGCCGAAACGGTCGCCTTTCACTGCAGTGTTTTTTAGACACACAGAACCAGCCCTTCAAGAAGCCGTGCGGTCATCCAATGTGTCAAACAGATGAAGGCAGAAGAGTCTCCCGGCGGACTGGGCACAAGGATGCTCTGCTGTGGACGCCAACGGCACCCCTGGGCAGTGCCTGTGCCTCCGAGGAGCTGCAAACCTGGACTCTAAAGAGTCCTCACTACAACACATCAGCAGCTGCCCTTCTCCTGACGGCACATTTCTCATTTCCTCGTAAGAAGAGCAGAGTTCTGATCTGAAAGGCCACAGTTGCCATCATTCATGACCGGTCCTCCAACATCACTGTAATTCATAACAGTCCTCCACGATTTCCTCGTTAACTCCTCACCATCATCATTGCTGATTTCTAACATATATTTAGAACCAGCAATGTTCATTACAGTAAATTAAATGGGACAAGAATGAAATTTGATGCTTTAAGTCTTGAAAATAAATGTATTACAATCAAGCCAACAAAATATAAACACCTTTCTAAAAACAAATCTTAATTATGCTACCAATTCACTTCCTGTATCTTCATTCTCCAAGTCAATACTATTTTAGGGCTTGAAGTATTCTAAAAAATCTAATATGCTGCTTCCAATACAACATATTTTAAAAGCCAGAAAAAAGTTAAATGTAAACACAGTCTCATCTGGCTCCTCAAGTCTCCTCAGTTATTGAAATAAAAGATAATACCCAAAAGAAGCCAAAATGAAATTAGCACTAGAGGAAGAGAGGAAAAACAGGTATCAGACTGTGGAATTCACTATGCCTGCTGTCCAGAGGCTCCCGAGGCGAGCCAGGCCCAGAGACTCCATCCTCCTCCCTTGGCGGTGTGCACGGGGAGCCTCCACAGTGACCAGGCAGGTGCACTTAGCACATGCTAAGAGATTTACATACATTTAACCCTTTAACAGAGAAAAGCTTTATATATGCAAAAGGTTAGAAACTCTTCTATTATGAAATGGGAACAGACAGGAAAGGAAACAAAATTGCAAGATCATACCAAATAGCATCATATCATTTTCCAAAATAATTCTCTTGAAAATATTAGAAAATTGATTAGCTAAAGTTAAAAGAATTATCTTTACCATTATCTTAAACCTCACATGTTATTTTTTGTTATAAATTAGAAAGCATTGAAAACTTTGAAATTATATTTTGCATTTGCAACCTAAACATCTGAAACAATTTAAAACAAATTTGGGAACTAAATTGAAAAAAATCTCAGACTGAGCTCTAATAGGCCAAGTTTTAATCTAGACCAAGTTTCATGGCTCTGTCATAAACCCCATAAAGAAAAGAACAAAAAGAGAAAGAAAACAGGGATTTATAATGGAAATGCTGACAGACCATTTTCCAAACACCAAAAATAAATTATAATTGGCTTTGCAATGACCACCTTTAATAAGAGTCATGCACAACCAATACAAAAATTAAATGAACTAGGAAATATTTTTTCTAATAATTGACAATGTTTGAGACAAGAAGCAGCAAGTGTCAAAAAGCATGGTAAGAAACATATTTTAAATGTAAAATTGGCTGGGAGCAGTGGCTCATGCTTGTAATCCCAGCACTTTGGGAGGCCAAGGCAGGCAGATCACCTGAGGTGAGGAGTTTGAGACCAGCCTGGCCAACATGGTGAAATCCCCTCTCTACTAAAACTACAAAATTTAGCCAGGCATGGGGGCACATGCCTGTAATTCCAGCTACTCGGGAGGCTGAGGAAGGAGAATAGCTTGAACCCAGGAGGCGAAGGTTGCAGTGAGCCAACATCACTCAAGTGCACTCCAGCCTGGGCGACGAGAGCGAGACCTCACCTCAAAAAAAAAAAAATGTAAAATTTACAACATGAAAGAAATTTCACGTATAAGATTCATTTATCTTCACAACTGAAATTTTTAAACTCAAGAATGACGATATTTGGGAAATTTAGCCAATTCTCACTTAACTGTATTATCTAAAGACTCACAGACTTTAGAAAAACTGACCAGACAGACAACTACATAACATCTCCGGAGAGACTTTTCTTGTTAGCAATCTTTATCTTTAGATAAATTTTTATACACTGCGTTTTGAGAATAATACATTAACAAATTTTAAATACTATTTGTCAAACTTTAACCTCTGCAATCTACATGCTGACGGGTCTTTTTAAGAAACCATTTCTTCTCTAGATTTACATCTACTTTCTTGTACAAAGAATCGAATCCTTTGCTTTCTGTTGGTAACAGCAAGTCACAGTTCAATTCGGCGCATGTCAAGTGAGCAGATTCCAGGTTCTAGGTACTACCAAGATCAGACACAAAGACGGTGCAAACCCTACTCTGCACTCAGGTATCTTAAAGTCAAATGTCTTTGCGTGCACGTTTCACTAAATAAATTTAGTAGGTCAGACTTACACTTTAACGTGCTACATCCAAATATTAGCTATTGATATCTCATTAAGCTGCACTTGAATTTAAAAGGAATCATAATACCTAAAAAATAAGATGGGTTGGCTGGGCGCAGTGGCTCACGCCTGTAATCCCAGCACTCTGGGAGGCCGAGGCGGGCGGATCACGAGGTCAGGAGTTCAAGACTAGCCTGGCCAACATGGTGAAACGCTGTCTCTACTAAAAGTACAAAAATTAGCCAAGCGTGGTGGCACACGCCTGTAAACCCAGCTACTTGGGAGCCTGAGGCAGGAGAATCGCTGGAACCCAGGAGGTGGAGGTTGCAGTGAGCTGAGATCATGGCACTGCACTCCAGCCAGGGCGACAGAGCAAGACTCCATCTCAAAAAAAAAAAAAAAAGAAGAAGAAGAAAGAAGAAAAAATAAATAAGATGGGTATTAGGCTAACAATCATTTTAAAAGTTAATAACTCAATTATTAAATTTAAAAGCCCAGAAATATATAAAATCTAATAATCAAATCTTTCCCTAATCTTGACAGATCTTACTGCGAAATTAGTAGCATCAGATCACGGCTCTCAAATACCAAACAGTGCTGCCTATTCTCATTGTCAATTACCAAACTGACTTCTTTTTCCTTCACAGCTTTCCCAGAAAACATAGAAACCTGGAGTATTACACACAGCACTGATTCAACTAATTCGCACTTGGTTTGTGGAGTGTGCCATTTTAATAGCCTCATAAAGAAGTTACAGAATTCTTCAAAGCGATTCCTTCATTCATCTGACAGACCCATTGCAGTGTTTAAAAACATGTTTGCTCTGGTTTATATGCAGGAAGCGTCTAAACAAAAAGAGAAAATGCAGAAGAATAATCTTTTCTCCAACAACTCTCCGCAAGCTGGTATTTCCATGGTGTTATTCAAACCAGAAAAGCCTTCTCCTATTGAAACTTGAAATGTCCTATTGATGAACTGGGTGGTGGACGGGTGGAAGATTAAAAGGAAGGCAAGATAAAGATGCCTATCAGAGCCTTTAAACCCCCACTTCTCCAACCAAGGCTGCCCCACAGGGAGGGCACGGAGGTTGGCTTCACCTCCGCAGGCAGCCTCCCCAGGCGTCTTCCTGACCTCCAAAGCTCTGACTACCCCACACTGCCAAGTCCCTGGATCTGCCTCTCTGAAGAGTCATCCAGACCGACATGTAGGGAGACCATCTTCCTGGACACAGCGCCTCTGAATCCCGGGGTCTCTCATGCTGTACCCATTAACAAAGTCTTCCTGTGGCCCTGACACCTCCATCTCCCCTTTATCCAGAAGAGATGCAGGAACGCATCTGCTTCAATGTAATTTAACTTAACAGCCTAGAATATTTGCTCTTTCCAATTTGAACTGATTTAAAAACTTTATAATCAGACCATAGCTGTCCTGTTAAACAGAAATTTAAAGACTCAAAATGTGGGCCGGGCACGGTGGTTCACGCCTGTAATCCCTGCACTTTGGGAGGCTGAGGCAGGCTGATCACGAGGTCAGGAGTTCGAGACCAGCCTGGCCAACATGATGAAACCCCGTCTCTACTAAAAATACCAAAAAAAATTAGCCGGGCATGGTGGTTCATTCCTGTAATCCCAGCTACTCAGGAGGCTGAGGCAGGAGAATCGCTTGAACCCAGGAAGCAGAGGTTGCAGTGAGCAGAGATAGTGCCACTGCACTCCTGCCTAGGTGACAGAGTGAGACTTTCTCTCAAAAAAAAAAAAAAAAGATGCAAAATGTGTTAACCCGTGGATAACAAAGTCTGTTTAACCAACATTGCAATACTTCACTTAGCAAAATGATACCCTGAATCATAATATAAATGCCAGAGGCATTGGAAGTTAAATCCTTGACTTGGAAAACCTTTCCGGGCATATCAACAACCAAAATTACAGTTTTAGTCCTAAGAAATGCAGTTTTCTTCCTAAGACTTAGACCCCCTCTTGGGTAACCAAGTGTGTCTTTTGAACCGTGCAGCTATCAGACAATGAACTCATCAAATGTCTCTCCTGTAATGCCAACCCTTGAACCCATCGCTGTGGATATCTGTAAACTTTGTCTCTGTCAAAATGGACTGGCTGTATCCAACAGCCACCACCTTCAAAAAAAGCTATTGATTTAGCAAGGCTGCCCCACAGACCATAGAACCAATGTGTCTACCATGCAATCCACTATTGCCGAAAATATGCAACCCTATCAAGTTTTATGTGAGAATGTTTTCCTAGTAAAATCTTAGTATGAGCCTATAAAATAGTCAAACACAAAAGTACAAAACTTAACATTCAACATGATACTAAAGTATGTCCTAGGGCCAAACATCGAGGCTTCAAATAATTAATAATCAATAAAAATTAACATTGAATTTGGTAGCAAACACTGCTAAATGGCATCATACATTTGTATCTGTGAAATGCTTTAAGCACATAGTTGTACAAATGATGTATATTATCCAAAAACTGACTCACTTTATTTTGGCAGATTTGATGGACAGGCCGCGAGTGGGCTTCTGCTATCACCGCTGCACTGCAGCCGGCGTTGAGGTCGAACACTTCCACGGTCCTGTTCCGGCCAGCTGCGAGCACGACATCTGCGATAATCCAGTTAGGGAGCTCCTCTCAACGCTGGTACCCATGGGGAAGGGACAGTCCCTCTCTTTTACTAACAAAAACTTTGGAGTATTAGAAGACTCAAGAATGGACGACTAGTTAAGAATTTCTGAAGTTCCGCCTGAAATGTCCTGAGCCCACTCCAGCCCCACCCCATCTGGCCCCAGGCATTGGCAAGAGCAGGTGGGCGGGGGCGGGGGGGCTGCTTAGGGAAAGGGAGACCACCACAGTGCCTGTTTTGAGGTGGGAGTTCCAGCTTTAGATACGTGGCATTTGAGATGTCCATGAAACACCCAAATCAGATGTCAAATAATTGAATATGTAGACACTGCACTCAGAAGAAAGGACTGAACTAAGATTAGACAGACCCACAGAGTGGGTGGCAGCACCTGGGGCAGGTCTCACGAGGGGAGACACAACCCAGACAGTGCCATGTTGGCAGGTGACCGTGACATGCTTCATAAACTTGACCTATTAGGGCTCGTGTGACCAACAGCACCCCCCAAGCCTCAATGCTCAGCCCTGAATGTTGCAGTAATGAGTATATGTGGTGGGAACACAGGTGCACTGGAGTCAAGAGACCCGTAATGCTGGTGTTAGCGCTGGACTACTCCTGACTCTAGTATCCTTGTATTCCAGAAACCATCATTTAAGCTAAAGTAATCCTGATGACATCTTTCTTATTTCTGCTAGGTATTTTAGCACCAGTTCTAGCATGAAATTACCACATTTCTAACTAAAACATACCACAACCTCTTAACACTTTATTTTAGTTCAACTACAAAACCCTCCAATACAGTTCAACTTAGATTGAACTTTGAGTAAATTAAAACTTTATACAATGAATTCCTAAAGATCTGGAGCTTTTTCCCTAAATAAATTAAAATCAGCTTTGAAAATTAAAAGCAATGGTGTTAGCCATAAAAACCTCAAAAATTAAAAGTTCTGGATTCCATTTCATATTATTTTGAACAGCAACTGCTATGATTTTTGCCAGCTCTGCAGATGAGATAGAATAACTAAATTACTAGACATTAGTCAACAAAGTCCAGAGCAGAAGTGCCAGGTCAGCCCACCTGCTGGATGGCATGAGCTATGTGGCACTCAGGTTTCTTTTTCCTTTGAGGTCCTTTCTGAATATTGAGATGAATTATTAACACGTACAATTAACACAAGGACAGCGAGCTCCATGAGAAGGGTCCCTGCATTCCCGGAGCCTCACACAATGCCTGACACTCATGAGATGCTCAGCACACACCTCTGCCAGAGGAATGACACTCAGGGCGTAAAACCCTACCAGGATCTGGGAGAAAGGATACGGGAATAAAAGTCGTTGACTGCTGATAGACTGGTCATGTCTACTGCACCCGTCGTGGAGAGCCTGCAAATCAGCTTGGACTTGCTCTTCTGTTTATATCTGGAAGAGAAAACCAAGATGATCAATCTTCTTGCTTTCTTTCCACTACACTAAATTTTTTTTTTTTTTTTTTTTTGAAACGGAGTCTGGCTCTGTCGCCCAGGCTGGAGTGCAGTGGCCGGATCTCAGCTCACTGCAAGCTCCGCCTCCCGGGTTTACGCCATTCTCCTGCCTCAGCCTCCCGAGTAGCTGGTACTACAGGCGCCCGTCACGTCGCCCAGCTAGTTTTTTGTATTTTTTTGAGTAGAGACGGGGTTTCAATGTGTTAGCCAGGATGGTCTCGATCTCCTGACCTCGTGATCCGCCCATCTCGGCCTCCCAAAGTGCTAGGATTACAGGCTTGAGCCACCGCGCCCGGCCCACTACACTAAATATCTTATGTTTAAAAACATTAAACATGAAAAGAAAGTTTTCATATCACTTTAAAAGTCACATTTTATGATACTGAGGGAAAAAGTGAATTAGCTACCTTGATTTTTCTTTAGGGAAAAAAACCTGTTTTTCTATTAACATCTAATTATTTGTGGTGATTTCTGACATACGAAAGACCCCCCACCTCCTCCTCCTTCTTCAGTCTGTGGTCAAATGCACCAGCCTTTTACTATAGGGTATTTCCATGTATGCTTAGAAAAACCTGCCCATCTCCCGCTACATATAACTGAACACATGCTTCAGCTTCGCTACCTCCCGAAACCCAGCTGAAGTGGCTGCAAAGTGATCTCTAAGAGGAAGTCCCACAAGATCAGAAAGAGGAGGCAAGAATAAGAAGAGAAGCCGCCAACTCTCAGGGGAAACTCTCAGCTGTGCCAGCTGAGACGGGAGGCCTGCTACGTGAGCTGACCTATGAAGCTCGCTCCTGGTAAGTAAAAATAAACTTTAGGCCAGGTGCGGTGGCTCACGCCTGTAATCCCAGCACTTTGGGAGGCTGAGGCACACAGATCATGAGGTCAGGAGTTCGAGACCAGCCTGACCAACATAGTGAAACCCTGTCTCTACTAAAAGTACAAAAATTAGCCAGGTGTGGTGGGGGGCGCCTGTAATCCCAGTTACTCGGGAGGCTGAGGCAGGAGAATCACTTGAACCCAGGAGGCGGAGGTTGTGGTGAGCCAAGAAATCACCACTGCACTCCAGCCTGGCAACAGAGCGAGACTCCGTCTCAAAAACAAACAAACGAACACACTTTAGGACTGAAAGTCCCAGGCATCTCTGAAGACAAGGCTGAGGGAGGGGCCACAGGAGGGGCCGCTGGGTCCTGGAGCCCTTCCTGTGCGTACAACCTGCCCCAGCACAGGCCAGAAGTCGCTCCTGGGAAGCTGTGACACGGGACAGATGAGAGTGGGGACGCTCTCATTGAGACCAGGGATGCCCTGCAAGCCCGTCTATTGGCTGGGAGACCCAACCATTTGCAGGTCCCAACCCGACGTCCCTCCATGAGAGAAGCAGGCAGACGCAGTGCCCATTCGGACCGCAGGGCACTCGCCCCAATTAACAAACTGAAGTCACACATCTCAGAAACATAACTTTGATTAAGAAAGGTGTGCTTATGTTACACTCAAAAAAAAAAAAAAAAATGACATGAATACATAGAGATACAGCAAAAATATAAAACTACGACCAAGAAGCAAATACGCCAATCTCAAAAGGAGGGAAAAGGGAAGCGGACAGGACTGGGAGACAGGTTCCTAATTCCCTCTGTAATATTTTATTTCTTTAAAAATTCTGGAAAACAAAGACAGTGAAATGTTAATACTTGTCCAAGCTAAGTGTAGCTAAGGAGATATTTATTATTCCCCATATATATGTATATATTTGAAATAGTTCATAATTTAACTTTGTATTATCAATAGTATTTGTTCCACATAACATCACTTCAATAGCTGCAGAGCCGAGATGATAACTGAGGTTTCTCAAATCCCCTAGATTCTTGCATTCTGTCATGCCAAAGGCCCCGCACGTAGTAATACAAAGGAAGGTTTAAAATGCGTAGGATCTGGATAATTCCCTCTCATCAGGAGTTTAGTGATATGAGGTCATTATTAAATTTGGGGCAACTTTTTAAAATGTAAATACCTTTTCAACGTCACATTATTGAAACGGCTTCCTCTGATCTAAAACTAATGCACAGGGTGGAGGGGTGCCTACCTCTTCATCTCATCTTTGCAAGTGTCAATGTGATACTTCAGTAGCTGAAATTCAGGGCCAGAAGATAACAATATGAAGGCATCTATATAATAAAACTGTGCAGACTGTATCGGTTTAGAAAACATGTCCCTGCCCTGTAATGCAAATCAGTAATTACTGTCAATACGATAAATGTTAACAAAAACACTATTGCTCGAAACATAAAATTATTTCTTCTTAAAACCCAACATCTGTTTATTCTAAATGCGTACATATACTTTGTTAGACCCAATCTACAATTTTTGTTTCTGCCTACTACTTCTGAAAGGTATTATATGATTAAAATTTTACTGTAATAAATGCTTTGAATTCCAGCCATTTAACAACTTTAAAAGAATTGAAACTTAGCAGTAAACATACTAAGTAGCAAGGATTTTATTAAAGCTGAAATTTAAACTGTTTTAAAATGTAGTTCTGAGGTGTCTGCTCTCAAATTTAGACCTCACAACCAAACGTGTTATGACACAGAGCAAGCTGACAGCATCCACAGCTCTCGGCAAACTACTTCTTGAAGCTGCTGCCAAATGCTTCACCTTTAGAGAGGTCCTGGGTCTTCCTTAACTGACACTGCCTTTCTTGTCTTTCTCATCTTCAATCCCCTTTCTATAAAAGACCCATAGAAAATAAATGCCAACATCTTTGAAAATGCGACTGCTTTTGTTATGTTATGTTCTTTGTAAGTCGCCAGCTCATAATTTCATGATTTGAAGGTGAGTTTCCTACCATTTCCTTTTCTTTCCCTGTCCTAGTCATAAGGTTATCATCTTCCTGTCTCTCCTTTCCTGTTCCGCTCCCAAATGATCTCCTGTAAGTTCATCAAAACAAGTCACTCTTCTTCCTAAAATATACTTCCCCCACATAATAGCCCCTTGGCCATTTTGCTTCTGGTCTAGGAAACCACATTGAATCAATATTTTAAATTCTTCAAATGTTTCAGTATTAATCATGTGGCATTCGCAGACCATCACAAACATAAGGATAGATTTAAGCATATGAATGTATGCGCGCACGTGGCAAGTAAGTAAGTGTGCGTGTGTGCATGCATCTATATGCGTGTGTGCCTACTGTGTGCGTGTGAATGTGGCAAGTATGTAAGTGTGCGCATGTGTATGCATCTACATGTGTGTGCCTATTGCGTGCATCAGAATATGTGGCAAGTATGTAAGTGCACGCATGTGTATGTATCTATATCATGTGTGCCTATTGCACATGTGTGAATATGTGGCAAACATGTAAGTGTGCGCATGCATCTATATGCGTGTGCCTGTGTGTGTGTGAATATGTCGCAAGTAAGTGTGCACATGTATATGCATATATATGCGTGTGCTTATTGCGTGCGTGTGAATATATACATGTAGACACACATTTAAGAAACTAATCAATAATGTTTATTGCATTGAAGCAATAACTTTTAA
Source organism: Papio anubis (assembly GCF_008728515.1). Taxonomy (NCBI): domain Eukaryota; kingdom Metazoa; phylum Chordata; class Mammalia; order Primates; family Cercopithecidae; genus Papio; species Papio anubis. Next base: position 166,210,237 of record NC_044981.1, read on the forward strand.
TCAATAACTTTTTTAAAGCAAACTCTTGGCTTATGTCCCTTTCCTCATCTCCTGTTAAGGTAAAAGAATGAGACTTTTGAGAAGCTCTCAGCTCCTTCGGAAATGACTGCCCATGGCACAGGTGACCGTCCATTACCAGAAGCAGTGCGAGCTCTGCCCCACGAGCTGACCACACCCGCAGGGTCCCATCCTGGGCCGCAGAGAGCAGCCACCTCCGGTCCTGGCTCCAGCACACGGTGTTCACCGCCCCGTCGTGACCTAACAGGAATGACCAGAGAGGGTGACTATTTCTACTGTTAGTATCAGTTTTGACTGAGTGCTACTTATCTGGTACTTTCATACAACACAACCAGAACAGCATTTGTCAAGTAATAAGGGGCGCGCCAGGAGGCTTCTCCTGGCCACAGTGAGGCCGCAGAGCCTGAGGCCGGGTATACCATCTCCCTTCAGTAGAGACTCAATGTGGCTTCTGAAGGCAGTTGCTCTAAAGCCTCGCGTTCCATTTTTTTCAACTTTTATTTTAGATTCAGGAGGTGCAGGTGTGGGTTTGTTAGGAGCGTGTATTGTGTGGTGCTGAGGTTTGGAGTGTGACTGAATGCCTTGGCCAGGCAGCGTAAAACCTCGCATTTCTTAAACTAAGAAGTTCAACATCATGTGTGCATCTGTGAGTGTATGTTATCAGAGAAGAACATGATAACAGTTAGTATTATAAACTACAGTATAGAAATCTGTGGACTCCATGATAATGCATCCGTATTTTAAAGAACTGCCATCAACGCTGAAGAAAAAAGTGAAAAAAAAATCCCTGAGCACACACATATAAGTCGATCATTTGTTCTGACAGATTTGAAAAGTTTTGTCTAAACTCACAATGGCTGCTTGGATGCTGATTTCTGAGAGCGCCGATGCTGGTCTTCAGGCGTCTGAATGTCGGCAGCGTGTGCTGCTCTGATATGAAACTAAGGTAGGCGACGAGGCAAACAGCCTTTATTTCATACACCTGTAAGAGCTTTTCTGTCCCCCCACCTCATCCTACTCCCCACCTCATCCTACCCCCCACCTCATCCTACCCCCAGCCTAATCCTACCCCCAGCCTAATCCTGGGGCCCAGGCCCTGAGCCCGTGCTGGTTTCTGGACCTGTCTTGCCTCATAACCCCTAGAACGGCTGTCAGGCCGGGAGGCGTCTTCAAACAGTCTCTCAGCTGCCACCACCTGACGGTTCTAACAAGCGGCGGACGCAGAGGAAAGGAGAAAGCGAAGACAACCAGGGATGTGCTTCTCCTCAGAGGTCGGCCCTGGAGCGAAAGCCAGGCGTGTGGCACGGTGAGGAGGGCGAGAGGGGAGGAGGTGGGGAGGTGAGGACAAGGAGAGGCCACGCCCAGCCCTGCAGCCTCTGACCCCCGAGCGCCCGGGCTGGGACGGCAAGGAGAAAACTGAGGGCAGCCTCACTCTTGCTTCCTGACAACAAATGACCCCAGACCTGCTCAGCAACCCCATTTCACCTCCATAGCTAAGCACTTTGTGATTAAAATCACAGGGGATGGGTAACCACAACTCCCGAGAAAATTCCTGCTGTAGCCGGGATTTTCCCACAGAGCAGAAGGCCCCTTCCTGCGGGCCTCAGCACGTGAATCACGCATCACAATTTGCAGACCGGACAAGGAACTGCTATCTCACTACATCACATCTGTCAGGGAACCAACGTAAAAAGAAGGGAACACCAGGAAAGACGTAATTTTAAGAACATAACTCAGTTCTGCAACAGGACGCCAGGAAACGCAGGGCAGAAATTTACAGCATGGAAAAAACGTGAAATAGCTTTGCTGCCCTCACGTGTAGAGTTCCGGCAGTTTTAGCAAAAGTACAGAGGCCGGTTAAGGAAAGCTCCAAACACTCCTCACTGCTGCTCAGCTAACAGCAGCCGCAAGACTCAAAGGAAAGTCATGTTCATGACTGCCATTAACAGATGCCACCCATGCTGCTCGTACTGAACACCAGTGGTGTCCGCAGCTCCGCACCATCCGAGAATGTCACAGGTTCAGACACCTGCTGCAGGGCCTGGTCCAGGCAGCCTGGGCCATAAGGGCGTCCTCCCAGTGGGAATGGCCTGACGTATCTGCCCAGTGACTGACCTCAGAAGTCACTCCATTACCAGCCGTGTGGCCCACTCTCTTCCAATATCAAGCTCAGACCAGCCTCCGCTGCCTGACCCACAGGCTGCAAGAGGCCACATGAGGTCACACAGGAGGGAGGGTGAAGTTACCGCGACCCACGCTCTTCCTTCTCCGTGAGACAGAGAATGTGTTTTTCTAGTCCTTCCCACCTCCTCCTATGAGCACAGCGTCTGCGGGGGGCCCAGTGGTCCACTAAGCCACCAAGGCCAGCAGAGGCACCGGCAATGCAGGGATTGCAAAGTGTCGCCTTCTGTTCAGTCCTGACAAGTCGGCCTGGTCCTTCATTTCAAGTGTCAGGGATGGACTTCCACTCCCAGGATGAAAACAACAGCAATTCCTTGCCAAAGGTGGGATCCCCCTTCTCTCCCAAGCTCCAGCCCCAGACACATGCGTGAAGTGCTGTGGCCACAGGGCGCATCGAAGATGAATCACCGCAGGCAAGGCCAATCCCCACGAAGCAACGTGCCCCTGGGGGACCACACGGGTGCCTCTTCCTCTCTCTCCCCACCACCTCCTCACTGGACGGAAGGCCTCCCTTCTCTTTTCAATTGACCAGTTTCCCCTGTGGTGTGTGTGATGAGATGAGGAGCTTCAGAAACAGAGTGAAAAGGATTCTAAAACCCTGTCTAGGTCAGGATTTTGTTTGTTTGTTTGTTCGTTTGAGACAGAGTCTTGCTCTGTCACCCAGGCTATAGTGCAGTGCTGCCATCTCGGCTTACTGCAACCTCTGCGGTTCAAGCGATTTTCCTGGGTTCAAGCGATTCTCGTGCGTCAGCCCCCTGAGTAGCTGGGATTACAGGCGCCCTCCACCATGCCCAGCTAATTTTTGTATTTTTTTAGCAGAGAAAGAGTTTTGCCATGTTGGCCAGGCTGGTCTCGAACTCCTGACCTCAAGTGATTCATCCACCTCAGCCTCCCAAAGTGCTGGGATTACAGGCGTGAGCCACCATGCATGGCCTATGTCAGAGCTTGAGACCTCTGGACCTAGACTTCCTTTGGATGCAGCCCCGTGTTGGGGAAGCAGTCAAGGGTGTGGGGACATAAGCAGCATGGAGGCCAGCGTGTGCAGTCTCCGCTCAGGGACATAAGCAGCATGGAGGCCAGCGTGTGCAGTCTCCGCTCAGGGACATAAGCAGCATGGGGGCCAGCGTGTGCAGTCTCCGCTCAGGGAAGAGCAGAAGCCGCTCGGTGCAGCTCGAGCCAAACCAGAGACACAGATCTTCACTTCATACTTTGACAAAGATTTCTTTTTTATACAATTCCACTATCTGTAATGCAATTTTAGATTTAATCTCCCGAAATGCCTGACCCCAGAACTTCACAACGATCACCACTGGCTCCAGGGCGCGTACAGACGATGCAGCTCTCCTGCGCAGCGCGCTCAGAACCCGCCATCCCGTATCGCTGAGAATCTACTCTGTGCCAGGCACACACTTGGCGGAAGGCCTGGGACTCAAGTACCTGTCTTTGGACTAGACACAATTTTTGATAGGAAAAATTCTATAAACTAAAGCAGAAACACATAACTCCTTTATTAAATTAAATATGGTTGCTCTCAGTGGTTTTCAGGATGGGATGTGCTACCTGACTATGTGCTCAGAGGCCCCTGAACTCTCCAGGAGGAAATTTGAATTTATACTTATTTGTCCCAGATCATAATGGAAATAAAGACACTCATTTTTCTGTGTTCTGGGCAGGTGCTGAGAGACCAGTCACATTTTCAACATTGAGTGATGTCACTATTAAACCTTACACACCCAAAGTGAAACGATGTGGCTTGTGCAGTTGAGATGGGTAAATGTGGCACTTTTCCCCCACACAGAAACAGAGCAAGTTTTTGTAAAGATGAATTTGAAAAACCACTGCATTTTCTTAGTTCAGTGAGAAGCCCTTTTTCCAACAATAAAATACACAGGGAAACATCCACGGTCAACAGAACCACCACTCCTATCAATCAACGAAACAGGCCGGCTCAGGGCTCCCGGGCACATGGTGAAGATTCTGAGGCTGCCGGATAGATGCGGGGTGGGACCAGGAGCAAGGGGCTTGAAGGGCAAGGGTGGCATCCAGGCCAAGACCAGAGAACCGTGCTCTGCCCAGACCATGCAGGGGCGGCAGCTTTGCTCATGCAGGAGCCGAGTCCAGCTCTGCCTGCCCTTGGGGGCCTCCGAGACCTGGCCCCAGGCATTAGCAAGCAGAGGGCGTGAGGCCGGAGTCACTGGGGGCGCTCATCTGCTCCCAGATGTGGCCTTACCTGGGCCTGGCTCCCGCTGCCTCCGTCCCCATCTCAGCCCCACTCGGCCCCACCTCCGTGTTTCCTAACGACTGCCCTTGGGGTGGTCACGCGACAGGCTGAGTGTCCCATGTTCACAATGCGTGGGATTAGAGGTGTTTTGGATTTCCCATTCTTTCCGATTGTGGAATATCTGCACTAGGGCAGGTAAGCAACCCTAACCCGAAAATCTGAAATCTGAGATGCTTCAACGGGCATCTCCTCGGTGTCACGTCGGCACTCAGAGCGTTCTGGATTTCGGGGTATTTGGATTTCAGAATTTTGGATTAGGGATGCTAAACCTGTATAAAACAGAAGGACTAGTGAGATATTTTTTGTCGTTTCTGTGCTTTGGTTAAAATATCTACCGAGTGTAAGTTCTGAGGCAAGCAGTATCAGGACCCTAACGAAGAGCTATCAGGTTTTATGGAATTAGAATTAGGAATCAAATATATGTCCCAGTTATGAGTTGAAATGGTCATAATTTTAACACTGTTTCTCTCAGATCTACTTTTAAAAGAAAATAGTTTGCTTTGTTACATTTATAAAAATCCCTATGTACAAACCCTACTAAATTTCAAAATGTATTTCAACTGTATGCCTTTTGATTACATTAATTAAATATATTTAAATTATTTAGGATTCAACTTCACTCACTCCCCTAAAACTCTACAGATGATTGGCTCTTGGCTCTTGGCCTCCAGGGCACCAGCCACGGAAGTGCTGCCACGCTGTTCTCATGAGTAATGTTTACCCTGTTTGGTTTAAGATCTCAGTGAATCCAGTTTAGACCCCAATTCAAGCTGTGGTTTTGTTCTGCTGATGTCCTGAAGGAAACAAAAGTGTCCTTTAGCAACTGACAACCAGGACCCAAGTGAGACCCATCCTTAAGTTCATACCGACGGAAATTAAAACACGTTTTACCTGAAAACACAGCAGGTGTCCCAGTCAGGCTGGCACCAAAAACGAGTGATAGATGGTTGGACAACCCACAGGCCAGCCACTGCCCATCTCCTGTTAAAAGAATAAAAAAAAAAGACCTCTTAGAAAAGCCTAATACGTAGGAGTCACACTGTAGAAAAGCCTAGTTCACAGGGTCACACTGTAGAAAAGCCTAGTTCACAGGGTCACACTGTAGAAAACCCTAGTTCACAGGAGTCACAGGTAGAAAAGCCTAGTTCACAGGAGTCACACTGTAGAAAAGCCTAGTTCACAGGGTCACACTGTAGAAAAGCCGAGTTCACAGGAGTCACAGGTAGAAAAGCCTAGTTCACAGGAGTCACACTGTAGAAAAGCCTAATTCATAGGAGTCACACTGACCACAGGCAAGAGTAGAACTTCTAGTTGACCTGGTTCTAAAACACAAACACTAACATCGACATGGGGGTCTGCGGCGCCAGCCCCTGTGTTAATCCTTTCTCATATCCTCTACCCAACAACTTTGTAAGGTGCTGCCTTTGTCATCCTTGCCGTCCTTTCTTAACAGAAGAGGAACAGCAGGATGAGCAGCAGGATGAGACAGTGTGGCTGCTGTACGAGGTTGTGAACAGAAAAAGCTGTACCCAAAAGGTCCCTTCACTCAGGACAGGACACCCCCTGAAACACGGCCCGGGGCCTGCCTCAAATCAGCAGAGTGTCCAGAGGCATACTCAGCTAAGCAGTTACGTTGAAACATTTTCTGAAAACAGGGTAGAAATAAATGATAGAGCTGGGTGCAGTGGCTCACGCCTGTAATCCCAGCACTTTGGGAGGCTGAGGCAGGAAGATCACCTGAGGTCAGGAGTTTGAGACCAGCCTGGCCAACATGGCGAAACCCCGTCTCTACGAAAAATACAAAAATTAGCCGGGCATGGTGCTGCATGCCTGTAATCCCAGCTACTCGGGAGGCTGAGGCAGGAGAATCGCTTGAACCCAGGAGGCGGAGATTGCAGTGAGCCGAGATTGTGCCACTGCACTCCAGCCTGGGCAACAGAGTGGGACTCCGAGGGAGGGAGGGAGGGAGGGAGGGAGGGAGGGAGGAAGGAAGGAAGGAAGGAAGGAAGGAAGGAAGGAAGGAAAGGAAGAAAGGAAAGGAAGGAAGGAAGGAAGGAAGGAAGGAAGGAAGGAAGGAAGGAAGGAAGGAAGGAAGGAAGGAAGGAATTATAGATGTCACCCACAATATTCAAACTTGAAGGCCGATAACACTGAAGGAATGTTCTAGTCTATCAAAGATCAAAAGGACATTTACTGATACTACTACCTATCTAATTTCCGAAAATGATTTTAAAACTTCTTTGGCTACAATTATATAATAAAATAAAGGGAATTCAGCAGAGTAGTAAATGGTAACCCTTATGCGACTCAACCCTCTGGACAGATGGCATGAGGGTGGGACAAGATACCAGCCCAGACAGGACTTTCTGTCCAGCCCCAGGCAAGGGCACAGCTCACCTGCAAGGAAACCTCACTTCTGAGAAGCGTTCGAGTGCTGGAACTACCTAGCAGACGCCAAGGGCACTCTCACAAGCTGCTCCTCTCTTCTGTCAAACATTATTTAGAAAAAATTGCTGAGATCCAAGAGAAGCCTGATGAAGGCATTATCAGGACATGCATGAGATACAGGGCGACTGTCACGGAAGCCGAGACACACTCAGCCCTGCAGGAAAAGGGCCCGGCTGAGGGTCTGGTAAGGAAGGAATCCTGTGCACAGCCTGCGCAGTGTCATCGCCAGCCTGGCGTCTCCAGCCTACCCATGAGCAGAGACCGCATCTCCAGAGCGTAGCAGCGACTGTTCTGTTAGCATCTCGGCCTGCCACGGCCCTCCCACCAGGCCCACCTTAACACTTCTGTATGCCACAGCCCTCCCACCAGGCCCACCTTAACACTTCTGTATGCCACGGCCCTCCCACCAGGCCTCCTCCTCCTCCACCTTAACACCCTCTCTCTGTATGCCAATGCCCTCCCACCAGGCCCACCTTAACACTTCTGTATGCCACGGCCCTCCCACCAGGCCCACCTTAACACTTCTGTCGGAGGCATCAGGCACACAGAGAGCAAAATCCGAAGGAGCTGGACACAGAACAGCAAATTCGCTGCTAGTGAGCGAGTGCCAGTCTCTGTGCCAATGCAGGGGCAAGATGCCCAGTGATCACCCTCACTATAGTCGAGTGAAACGGAGTCTCAGTTTTTAACCAGACACAAACGATGCCATGCAACTTCAAGTAACCAACGTTTTAAAAACTATATTTACAATTATGATACAATAGAAAAACGTTTACAGTGGACAGAATAAAAGACTTACAAATGAAATGCTACCCCGCTCCCGCGGGACGTGGCGCACCTGAGTACTGGAGGCAGCACACGCGTGTGCCGGTGGGGGCGGCGGCAACCTGGGGGCCGGGCTTGGTGGGCACAGCGCACTCCACGGGGTACGGCTCCCTGAGGGAAGGCCAGAGGTAACAGCGATTGGGAGACATTCAAAGTGAGATCAGAAGTAAAACATAGCAGGAAATGAAGTGGGCTTTCCCCCATTGACATGTATAATTTATTCCAGTAAACTTGAAAATTTATCTATATATGTCTACATTTAGACTCTTACATTCAAAATCATTAAATAACTCTTTTAAATAGACTTACATTCCATATTGCCAAAAAAGACATGTATTTTACATATAAAACAGCAAGGATTTCTTGTGTTTCACATAAACTGATGTGAGTACTGTGACGATTTGGGGGTGAGGGTTCTCACTAACAGAAAACGAATTTCGCTTTCCAGTCTCATGCCGCTGTGGGTGGCGACATCTACAGATGCCTTCTGGGTACATGTCAATGCCTTCCATAAACATGCCTGGGCCCTGCGTGGCATTTGGAGGCCTCGCCACCACTGCTGCCCAGCAGCTCTCAGCAGATGGCCCACGAGAGCCAAATGCAGAAGAGGCAGCGCGCTCTGTCTGGAAAGCGGGGCCCTCACAGAAAAAATTACCAACAGAATCAGAGCTGAATGGAACTCTGATGCCACACTTCATCTGCATAAGGCCTGGATGCATTTTGCTGCAAGCATATGTGTAATATCAAGCAGAGCGTGGCAGGAACAGCAGCAAGGCTGCAGAAAAACGCAGTGAACACGGCCGTATCTCTCCTCAATGTAATCTTAAATCCAGGACCGGGAGGGACCCTAGACGTCCCCCAAGCTCTTCCCTGTCCAGTCACAAGGGGCCCAGGTGTCTGCAGGACATGCCCACAGTCAGAGCCGCAGCCAGTGTGGAGCCAGTCCCGTGGACAGGCGTTCTCCCCAGTGGCGCGGGCCACGGCCACTCAGCACGAGCACCTGGCACTACAACGGCCCCAGTGTTTTCACCCAATCCACGTGCATGACAGGGAGGAGCACTGGCTATGGCATTTTCTAAACCAAATTTTAACAAAAATTTAGTATTTCAAAATTGTTAGGGTGGTAAGAACAGACCATGTCTGAAAAATTAACAGGAAAGGATTAAATTTGGCTAAAAAGATATAAATAATATTCATATACATATCTGTGTACATATGTACGTAAACACATGTACACATATAAGGTCTTATACCTTTTTGGAAAAGAACCCGTTAAAGCATTGGAAAGGTCTAGGTTATTTCAAATGTACTTGGAATGTGCGCGACACCACACACCGTGCACAGCGGCTCCTGCGTCTTGAAGATCCTTTCCCCTCACTTTTGATGTTGGTCTTTGGTGAAAACATAGTCACACTGTGGAAAGAAAACTCTTAGATATCTCTCTCAAATATTAAGAGCTCTAAGGTTCTTAAGAGATTCATATTTTACAGTGAAAAAAATTATATACGTAGATACAGACGTCTGCATAAATGCTTTTGGGCCCCTCCCACCTGTCCTCCAGCCCTCAAGTCACCTCGTCCCCTCCTGTGTCTCTCACGCTGCCTCAGAGACGTTGTCCTGCTACACATCGGCCCTGCAGACCTCTCAAAACCGTACTGGATCCTGATGCTGGGCTTTTCCTTTAAGTCCAAAGCCTCAGACTGGTACTCCCAGTCACCTCAATGTCTTAATCCCTTTATTCTCCCTTTAGTTTCCTACACACACAAAGCCTGACACTCACAACATGCCTTAATATGGCAGAACTGGGAATCCATACAAAGCTGCAGATGCCACTGGAGCAGAATTCATCCATCCAACCATCATCCATCCATTCAGTCATCCCTCCATCCCCTCCATCCATTCACCCACACATCCATCTCTCATACCCTCTCTCCATCCATCCCCCCTCCATCAATTGAGAGCCACTCATCCATATCTCATCTCTGCATCCCTCCATCCCCTGCCATCCATCCACCCACTCATCCATCTCTCATCCCTCCATCCATCCACCCACCCACATCCATCCCTCATCTCTGCATCCCTCCATCCCCTGCCATCCATCCAGCACCCACATCATCCATCCCTCATCTCTATTCCTTCTTATCCCTCTTTGCGATTGAGGGTGACGCTGATTCGACGATGATCGATACCGAGATTGACGACGCCGACTTTTCGATCGACGACGGAGATTAATTTTATTTCGGTCTTCTGATACGATTTATTTATCGACGATTTTATTCTTTCGAAATACGATCGACGACGACAAGATCTTTTCGATCTCTTTTCGACGATCTTTGCCGATGGACGAGCGACGCCGACTTTTCGATTTTCGACGACGAGGACGATGATCGATCTTTATTTTTTTCGCTGACGCCGATCTTCGCTGACGACGACGATGATCGATCTTTATTTTTCGACTTCCGCTGACATTTTATTGACGATTTATTTGATCTTTATTTTCTTTTCGAATGCCGATCTTTCGACGATTGACGATGATCGATTTTTGCCGATCTTTCATTTATCGATCTTATTCGCCTGATTTATCGATGATGACGTGATCTTTATTTCGATTTTTCGCCATTTACGGGATGACGATTTTAATTTTGATGATCTCTTTCGACGATAATGTCGACGTGATTATCTTCTGATCTTCGATTCTTCGACGATGATCGCCGACGATCGACGACGACAGATCGACGTGATTTCGCCCTCCATCCCTCTGCCCATCCACCTGCCACCCATTCATCCACATCCCTCACTTCCATTCTCCTCCATCCCTCCATATCCATCCACCACCCACTGCCCCGCCTCTATCCCTCTCCATCCTCCATCCATCCCTCTTATCTCACCTTCTCATCTCCACCATCCCAAATCCCTGCACTATCCATGCAACATGGTCCATCTCTCTCATCCTCCTCCATCCCCCTTCTGTGTCCATCTCTCCATCCATCCATCCCTCCAGAAGTGCCTTATGAGGGTCCAGGGTGCTGAGTGCTGTCCCAGACACAGGGATTTAAAGAACAGCTAAGAAGACACAGTCACCATTGTTCAAGCCAAAGAGAACAAGCAGAGCGGGGAAGAGCTTGGAAGGTTGGAGGCTGTGTTTACACAGTGGCCTGGGATTTCTGCCTGGCACAGTAGCCCAGGGGCAGGTGGGAGTCAGGAGGCCAGGGGAACATGAAGCGGGGAGCTTGGTAGAGGTGAGGGAGAGTGCCAACCAGGACATGCACTATAATAGACCCAGGTAACAGAGTCATTTTGGCCACTATGTTAAGAGACATAAAAGGTCAAGAGGTGAGGTAGGAGGCGGGGTATATGTCTGCATTTTCTTTAGAAAAGTCACATTTGCCTTTCAGGAGTGGGCTGTGAAGATTTAGGAAATCTCAAGGCCACCCCATGGTTTCTTGGCTGCTTTGTATCTCCTTGCCTTGGAGCAGTCTTGCTAATCAGGGCCTAAATGCACTCTTGTTATCGTGTTTCCATTATACAGCAGTTATGTTCTAAGAAGAACATTACAGTTCGGCCTTGATAGGCCGTGTTTTGTTTACAGCATCGTCTCTGCTCTCTCCTGAGCCCCAGAGCCCACCAGCTTCCTCTACCTCCGGGACCAACAAATGCTATCAGAAAAGGACTCGGAGGGCTGCTCTGAGGCCCAGCACACAGTTAGTGCCCAGGAAACATTTGCTGCTGCAGCTGCTGCTAACTGGCATGCTGGGGTCCAACCCACCACATTTTAACTTCTGTTTCTATTGCTATGTCCTCTCTCCATGCTGTGACCCTCGGGGACGTATGTGTGTCCCTACTGTGTTAAAGTCCTGCATCTGTGATGCAGGTGCATTTCTGTCTCTCACTGACATGAGTTTACTCACTGTGGTGCTGACGCATAACCAGATGATCTGACTTTACTGTGGAAAACCAGGCGCTGGTCCTTCATGACGTTCCGTGCAGCTGTGGAAAGGCAATTTTAAAGAAGAAACAAACACTTAAAATTAGCATCTCAGGATGGACATGAGAAGAACAGAGCCTCTTCAAACAGAATGAATTTCTGACCATAAATGTAAGAGGTTTCATATCTGAAGTCACACCAACCATCATCAGCAAAAGATTAAATCAAGGGGTTAAAAGGATAAGAAAACAGCCCAAGTTGGTTGTTTTGTTGTTGTTGCATTGTTTTGTTTCCGTTTTTTTTTTTTTGGAGATGGAGTTTTGCTTTATCACTCAGGCTGGAGTGCAGTGGTGCGAGCTCGGCTCACCGAAACCTCCACCTCCCATGTTCAAGCGATTCTCCTGCCTCAGTCTCCTGAGTAGCTGGGATTATAGGTGTCCACCACCACACCTGGCTAATTTTTGCATTTGTAGTAGAGAGGGGGTTTCACCATGTTGGTCAGGATGGTCTTGATCTCCTGGCCTCATGATCCGCCCGCCTCGGCCTCCCAAAGTGCTGGGATTACAGGCATGAGCCACTGCGCCCAGCCTAGCCTATTTTACATTTTGCATAGCACTACAAATTGACAAAAACTCTGACATTACGTGAACTTACCACAAATATTTACAAATCAAAAAAATGTTTTCAGACCAAATATAGTTTTGCCAGAACTATTTATTTTTGCATAAATTTAATAGTTGGTGTTCAATATGAATAGTCTGTACAATATTATAAAATAGCTTTAGAAAGATGGATATTTGCATGATACTGAAAAATTCTAAAAATAGTTATTTTTTAAAAAACAAAGAAATTCAGTTCTGTTTCTGGCACTATTTCATACAGGAAAACCTAATCACATTCCCATTAAGAATCAAGTGGCCCTAAGAGAATATTAACTTAATATTGTGGACGTCTCACTGTGCAAATCAGAGTCCAGGAGGTGACCAGGAATCTGTAAGCCAGGTCTCCTCCCTGGGCCTGGGCTCCACCGACCTCACAGGCTTGCAGAGAGCAAAGCCGGACCTGGAGGGGAAGAGGTTTCCAAGGGAAAGGAAGACACCACACACAGCTGGGACCTCAAAGGAACCCTCAGAGGGCAAGGGCGCTAGAAAAGTAACTGCTCCCAGGAGAAGCCAGGAAACTGCACTGTCCAATCCACAGTCAGGAGAGGAGAAAAAACCTTCTCCAGAAAATAATCAAATATCACCGGAAGGAAAACCATTTCAGGATAAAATGATAAAGTTACGGGCACATTAGTAGTACACTTCATTATGAGAAAGTCTTAGAAGTCCTAGAATCAGGTTTATAAATACATAACTGCATATTAGTTTTACAAATGCTCTAAGCATTAAAATATAATAGTTCCTCATCTACCACATATGTTCTGTTTATATTATCTCTGTTATAGTGTTGTAAGTAGAGGAAGGCAAATTTTGGGATTACAGCATTACTGTAAATGAAACATATCCATTAATTTTCCATGGGAATATTTTCTAAATTACACACAAAACATCAACATGTTAAAATTTCATCACTTTCTTGCTACAGAAAAGTTATCTCTGTATTAAAACTATTTACATAATTGTTCTTACTGAAGGTTTTGTTCTAAACTGTAAATGCTGTCGTTAGTTGCGAACCATAGTACATCACATATGCTCGTCTGAAACAAGATGACCCATGTTGACAAAAAGTCTAAAAATTCCACTTTTAAGGAGTGATCTAAATGAAGCGTAGGTAAGAAGAAAAGCTAAGGAAACAAACACGGTAAGTTTAAAGGTGAAATCACGAGACTCGTGTCTCCTTCACAACAGACTGTGTGCACAGATCTCACTTCCCAAACGCACAGCCGTCCAGGGCGGCAGACATGACAAGCAGATCCCGTGTGACGGACCCTGTGTGATGGACCCATGTGACGGACCCTGTGTGACAGACCCATGTGACGGACCCCGTGTGATGGACACGCAGGAGGCACTGCTCGCCACTCAGTGTGGAGCCCACTCTCATAGGGGAGTTTCTTTCCATGGAAACAGTCAGAGCTTTGGGAAACCACCTGAACAGTCTAGTATGATTCCAACTATTACCCATTTTAATTAATATTGGTTAGTCAAGTTTTTCCAAACATTTTTTACTAGAAATATACATATACGTATAAAATTCCTCTGTTATTAATTAAGCAAATGGTTCAAAAAGGTTTTTTTACATTGCACAACAATGAAAAGGTAAGGAATGCCACTGAACCATACACCTAAAAATGGTTAAAATGGTAAGTTTTATTTTATATATATCTTAAATGAAAAAAAGTAAATGAACAGAAAGTCTTTTAAAAGACTACGAAAAACAGACTCTTTACCACATAAATAATGTATAAAACCATATTATTTACCTAATAAACACTTTCAATTCTTCATTAGCATCATTACTACATAGGCCTTTTTCAATTTTTTGAGGGTGCTTCTATTTAAAAGGTGAATGCTGACTTTCATTATCTGTATAACACACTGGTTAGGTATTCAGATGGCCTCTCTCACAGAGAAAAACCACAAATGCCAGAATAAATATGTGCTTCATTTTGTTAAAAGGGGAAAGAAAATGGGGACAGGATATCGAAACTGAGGTGAGCTGTGGATGGCTTCAACTCCAGTCACACAGGCTGAGGATTTGTGTGGCCTCAGGGAGGTGAGGGCAGAAAGGCCAAGCCCTCGGCCACTATGCGAGCTTCACCTTCTCCAACTGGCCCAGGAAGCCTGTGCCGTGATGGTCTGTACTAGTCCCAGGCTGATGACCCTGCAGTCAGAGTGACCTTGACAAGTGGCTTGAAAGGCCGGAAGCTGTGGATTTGTGCAACCCAAACCCCTAGAAAGCAACGCAAATCTCCTTTGGGGGAACACACTGCACTTCATTCAGTTCCGAAAAACAAATACAAAAGCAAACAAAACAGAAAAAAACACACAGAAAACTAAAGGCCCATTTCTCTAGTGAAAATTGATGCCAAAATCCTCAACAAAATATTAGCAAACCGAATTCAACAACACAACAAGAAGACTACACATCCTGGGATTTATCCCTGACACACCAGGCTGGTTTTATACTCAAAATCAATCATACACCTAATTTAAAATTCTACACCAACCATTCAGGTATAGACACAGAGAAAGCTCCTCCCAGCTCATCTGTGGAGCTGGCACACCAAAACCAAACTCAGGAAGTTCCTGAGAAATCAATCACGTGAGAACATGAATCCAAAGGATCCTGTACAAAATAATAGCGAAGAGATAATAAATACTAATTAGGTTTATGACAGCAAAACGTAGCTGATTAAACACACGCAATAACCACCTCATGTTTAACCAGGAAAACGCAAACAAAATCAAAAGACACCTCTGTATCGTCACTGGTTGCCAGACGACTCAGGAGGGTCTCCAAATGCTGGTGAGACACCACCCCCAGCCAGTTTCCAGGTTCTTGGCACCTTCAGAGCAAAAATTTAGATGGGAAAAGCAGCAGCTTTTGCTGCAAAGTGAAAGCACGTGCCTAAGTGAGAAGCCAGGTGAGCTCAAGAGAAGGAGCAAGCTCAGGAGAAGGAGGCAAGCTCAGGAGGCACACTCAGAGGGAGGTGCGCAGAAGAGTTTGTGTTCCTCATTTTCCGGGTGTTTCTTTCATGAGAGGGTAGGATCATCATCAGGTATTCTGGGAAAGGAGGGGATTTTAAGTAAGCCCCTACCACGGCCTCGTTCGCGTTTTCCCGGGAGAACAGAGGACACATCACGCTGGTGGGTTTGCCTTCTCTCTCCCTCCCTTGCTTTGGGTTTTCTGCCATCCTGTGGTTACTTTGCCACATCCCTGTCTTCGCTGTTGCCTGGGTTTTCCGTCCTCCTGCGACCACCCAGTGCTATTCTTGTCTCACACTGGGTGAGCAGAAATTCCAGCGTCCAGTAACATGCAGCCATGGCAAGAACTCGGGGCAAGAGAGTAGCTGGAGTAGCCGCTGGCCAGCCACCTGGGAAGACCTTCACCATCGTCTGCCATCGACCTGCCATGTGGGGAACCTTCACCCCGAGCCCAGCAGCTGCCCCCACAGACATCAGGGCAGCCCTCCCGGCTCCAGGGTACAGCAGGGTGCAGCAGGATGCAGCAGGGTGCGGCAGGGTGCGGCAGGTGCGGCAGGGTGCGGCAGGGTGCAGTAAGGTACAGCAGGGTACAGCAGGTGCAGCAGGTACAGCAGGGTACAGCAGGTGCAGAAGATGCAGCAGGTACAGCAGGTGCAGCAGGTGCTGCAAAGATTGCTCACAACAGCAACAGCCTGAGATGAGCCAAACGGCTGTTAATACTGAATAAATTGTGGGTACATAAACCGCAGTATATCCAGGCAACAAAATGCTGTACAGCAATGGAAACAAATCTCACAGACACGAAGTGAAAAAAACAAATCACAAAAAAATGCACTTAAGAAAGAATATTACTCTACATATCAACAGCCCCAGATGAGACATGTGAGAGGATCCATTGTGATGATGGATTTCTCGGTGCCTCTTTGCCAGCTGGAGACCCCCAAGGCTGGCGATGCCCCTGCCCGGGCCTCCTTGACCCTGGCTCTCTGCAGGAGGTACCTGCCTACTTGGCCCGCTTGTGTGAGGCTCTCGGTCCCATTGCCCTGCCCTGTACCTCTGGGGCTGGCCCGGCCCCACTGCTGTTTCCTGTCACGTGTGGCGGCTGCCTAGTGCTGGCTAAGGGAGGAAGGTGGAGGGCTACCGCATTACAGCATTTTTCATACCCGCATTTGGTGAGTCCTGAGTCCCTGTCCTGCATCCAAGAAAAATAGGTTACCCTGACAACTGAAGGGTGAGCAGGGCAGAGTTTTGTTTTGTTTTGTTTGAGACAGAGTCTTGCTCTGTCGCCCAGGCTGGAGTGCAATGGCACAATCTCAGCTCACTGCAATCTCCACCTCCGGGGTTCAAGCAATTCTCGGCCTCAGCCTCCTGAGTAGCTGGGACTATAGGTGCGTGCCACCACGCTCAGCTAATTTTTATATCTTTAGTAGAGATGGGGTTTCACTATGTTGGCCAGGCTAGTCTCCATCTCTTGACCTTGTGGACCACCCACCTCAGCCTCCCAAAGTGCTGGGATTACAGGCGTGAGCCACCGTGCCCGGCTGGTGAGTTTTATTGAGTGACAACTCTCAGCAGAGAGGGGACCTGGAGAGGGCAGCCCCTACCCTCAGTCATGGCCCCTACCCTCAGTCAGGTGGTCCCCCAGTGTGGCTGAGTTTGGGGCTTTTGTGGATTCAGAATGGGGGAGTGCATGTTGACTGGTTTGTGACTATGCAAAAAAGGCTAAAAAAAAAAAGGCATGACTCAAAGATGGGCACAGCAGTGTGAAAAACCAATTAGGGAAGAGTGGGTATATGTAAAATAGGGCCAACCAGAGGAAAGCGCGCCAAACAGGAAAAGAGGTTCTCAATCCGGTCTGTGCATTTACCTGAGACATGTAGTTCGGCTTTCAGACGTGAACCTGTCTTTGGTTTGGAGGTCGGGTTTCCCTGGGGACTCGCCTGTGTCTGCTTGGGGATTTCTCTGACTCCTGCTGCTGTCAATTGTTAAGGATGAATGGCAGGAGGCAAGACTGACAGGGCCAAGATAGACCAGGAGGGGTGGGGGGAAAGCATGTGAGTAGGCTTGCGGGGTCCAGGAAGACGAGGAGGTTCGGGGAGGGCTGAGAACGAGGAGGCCAGAAGGGACTGTGTGAGGAGGCCTGGAGGGCCCAGGAGGGCAAGGAGGAGGCCAGGAGGGCCCAGGAGGAGGCTGGGATGGCCCAGGAGGAGGAGATAGCTCGGGCAAACCTTAGGCCCACAGCAGCCCAGGGGTATTCTCTTCTCAGCCATCTTCACACCCACCTGCTGCTGTCTTCTCTGCTGTAGTGTTTTTTGCAATTTAAGATGCCTTTTCAATGGTGAATAATTAGCACCTCCTTACAAGGCAGAAGTGCCATGACTTAATGAGGAGGAAGGAGGTCAGAGGCCACTCCCAGGTAAGGAGTCAGCTTGGCCCAGAGGCTGCGACGCCAGAGGCTGCGACGCCTGGTCGCCTTCCCCAGGCCTTCATTCTCACAATTTCTCAGAACTGTCCCCATGGTGATGGGACGGCAGCAGAGCATAAAGCATAAACCTGCAGGAGATGGACACTTAACCCTGACAGTGGGTCTTTTGTGGAAATAGGGCCGAGGAATGGGGGACCCGTCGGAAACCCCCAGCAGCAGGGACCCCCATGGCAGGACGGAACAAGCAAACAGCTCCAGCCCCAGGCTCAGTTCTGAGTCCCAGCCTTCCACCTGAAAATGGCCCTCTCTGATCTGCAAGGCGGGTCAGAACCACACAGTCAGTGAGACCTAGGAATGGCACAGAAGGTGTTCAAGGCCTGACTTCAGAAAGTCTGGTAGGGAAGGGACAGAGAGGCCAGAATTCCCAGAAGTCAAGCTCAGGGGCCACATGGGAGCATGAAGGACACAGCCCATGTCTGAGGACGGTCTCCACGGGAGGTCCAGACATGTCTGATGCAGGAACCCCAGCCCAGCCCAGCCTAGCCTGGGAGAGGCCCGAGGGTGGGGTCACAGCACAGCCCAGCCCAGCCCAGCCCGGGAAGAGGAACCCCAGCCCAGCCCAGCCCAGCCTGGGAGAGGCCCGAGGG
Source organism: Papio anubis (assembly GCF_008728515.1). Taxonomy (NCBI): domain Eukaryota; kingdom Metazoa; phylum Chordata; class Mammalia; order Primates; family Cercopithecidae; genus Papio; species Papio anubis. Next base: position 166,228,634 of record NC_044981.1, read on the forward strand.
TGGGGTCATAGCCCAGCACAGGCCGGGGAGAGGAACCCTAGCCCAGCCCAGCCCAGCCCAGCCTGGGAGAGGCCCGAGGGTGGGGCTGCCAGGTCGCTGGCTGGGGAGAAGGCCCTTCTGGGAGGTGAGGCCCAGCAGTCAGGGAGCTACAAGGCAGAAGGTGAAAGGGGGTTGCGGGAATGCCTTCGTTTTTCGAATGAGGTCCAGTAGGAGGTTTCACAAGATAGATTAAAGGGTTAGACTGGTCACTGAAGGGAAAAAAGAAGTAATTATCAGTAAGCCTTGAAATAAACGGAACATAATGAAGTTTACCATCTAAAAGTTTGAGAGATGCAACATGTGGATTTGTTTGGCTGCTGCTCAGAACAAACCAACAGAAAATATTGTCAAGGCAATCAAGAATAATTTATTATGGCCTTGCTAATACAAGATTCCAAAAAATTACCGGTTTCGATATAACGTCCTAGGTAAAAACATACGTGTTCCAGAAAGGCACACTGAAGTGCGCAGGCGTACAATCACATGCTCAGGATTTGCTTTCAAATTCCTCAGCAGAGAAAAAAGGGGAACAAATGTTCTCACGGTCAGTCATTGTTGAAGGGCCACTCTGCACCCCGACTGCACCAGGCACCAGAGGAACAGCGGTCAGTCTTGGGCATGTTGCTGAATCCCATGAGTGACGGCCAGTTCAGGAGGGGAAGCACCCAGCATGTTCCCCACCACAGCTGACACGGAACAAACACGTAAGAGGCAGAGCCACGAAGGAGGGAAGGATGGAAGGAAGTACGGAATGCGTATTTTAACAAACAGGAATTCGCAAAACAATGCAGCAGCCCTAACCACAATAAGAACGCATCAGCCTTGTATTCTTAGATTTCACAGCACCCCGTACTGACCACATCGCCGTCCACTAGCAGCCTTGGGGCTCTTCTCCTTGGCAATTCCCAGATACAGTGGAGAGGTCGGTAGGACACAGGAGCTGAAACAGATACAAGCCACATGAAACTAGGAGCGCAAACAACAATATGATAGAAATGTTTCAGTGACATACACACTTTAAAGACAGTTACAAATGACTAATTCACGCAGCTACGGACATAACAGTATTTGAAAATGAAAACTGTCAAGCATATTCTTATCCTTGTAGGAAAAAATTAATATATTCTTAATAAAAGTGCTGCTTTATAATGTACATCCTGTTCTGAAGTAAAATAGTGTTTCAATTAAAATAAACTATCAACTCTTTCAACACGACAAAAGCAACAGCATGAAAAAATGTTTCTTCCAAACAGTGTTGGTAGAGCTCAGAGTTTCCTAAACTTTATTTCTGAACGTAGAAAGAAATCCAAATGCCGCTTACTTGGTGAACACGCACACACACTCCACACTTGAAGACACTCTACCTGGCTGGCACCGAGAGGCTCTGCCTCAGGCCGGGGCACTGCTGAGCCCTGACCAGCGCGGCCGGGTCGATCTCCAACACGGCAATCTTCCCGCCAAAGAGGGAGGCCAGCAAGCACAGCGTCTGCAGGGACATAGTTTCAACATCGTCAGCGACACTGCCCAGTAAAAGCAGACTAAAAGAGCATCTGCACACATATCCTAACTTCTGCTTCATTCTCACAGCAGCAACATCGCCCCGCCACTCCTAAAACGTTTTCACACACAAAACCCCATTTACTCAGCCAGTCATTACAGGATCACTCCAAAGAAAGGAGAAATTGGAGGCACAGATCAGCACGTCTCACAGACAGGGAAGGCCGCATCTCAGGACTGACCTTGCGATCTGCGGTGCGGTTCCTCAGGGCACACGATCCGGCCAGCGGGATGCTGAGGCTCTGGAAATCTTCAGTTCAGCAAAGACCAGGAAGAACATGATGGGGAGGGAGGGAGCACACACACACGGAGTCACTGCCCAGACCCCGCCACACACATTGCAGGCTGGGCACCACATATTCACACATACAAGGCCCCAGGCCACACACACCAGGCCCTGAGCCTCACACATGCCAGGCCCCACTCTGAGGCCGGGCCGTGACTCGGACTGGGACCTGCAGCTCAGCCTCCTGGAGAAGCCACATGTCCAGCACCAGATCAGAAAGGAAATGTGTCATCAGAGCTGTGACCATTTGGGGGAAGGAAAGGCTGAGTTTTCAAGGAGAAGCCACGCCTGGCTGAGGTGAGGAGGGGCAGGGATGGGCGGCTGAAGGGAAGGGGGCGCATGAAGCCAGATGGTCCCAGAGCCCCATAGGAGGTCTGCTGGAGCATCTAGGCTGGAAAGGAGGCAATCAGGTGAGCAGCACGAGCCACCAGAGGAGGCCCTGCTGCAGCTGTGGAGGGAGAGGCATGTAACCAGCCCCTGCCAGAAGTGCCCATTTGGGCTCCTGAGTAGAAAGGGTGCAGCTGGTGGCAAGCCACAGAAACCAGGAGAAGAGCAGGTGTGGAACCACTGGGCCGGGGATGAAATGGGGGTCTTGGGGGAAGGCGTGTGGTGGTGGAGGTGACTGTTCACATTCTGGTGTATGGGGTAGAGGTGACTATTCCTACATTTCTGGGGGTGGTGGAAACTGGAGAAGGGAACCAGGTTGGAGAGGAGAGTGCCTCGGCCAGGTTTATGCTGTGCGAGCCTGGGGCTCCGGGAGGCTCTCTAGGAATGGTGGAGAATCCAGGGGTTTCCCAAGGGTGTTCCTGTGGTTGTCCTGAGGCCCGGGCAGCCGGGAGTGCCAAGCGAGGGCCTGGTGGATGGAGGGAAGGAGCGGCTCCAGGGCTGAGTGCCCGAGGGTCTGGGAAGGGTCCTCGTCCTTCAGTTCCAGCAGCACAGAGGTCCTCACATCCCCAATGCTGGGTTGTGACTGAAGCATCTCATCCTCAGATTCACACGGCGCCGCCTTCTCCACAGACATTTTCACCACCCCACATACCAGTCAAAGGACAACATTACAGTTACGCGGCATTTACACCAAAGATCTTACCCCGGTAATACAAAGCAGCTTCCACTTCCAGGTTTGCCAGGTTAAATATGAATAAGCCCAACGAACTTCCAATCCACATGCATTGGGTGTTCTCAGAAGAAAGGCTGATTTAAGGAAAAAAAGAAAAGAATAATTGGGTGTTCTCAGAAGAAAGACTGATTTAAGGAAAAAAAGAAAAGAATACACACTAATCTTATTCCTGAAGGCTGGGCCCCACACCCGCCCCCTCGCCTGGCTGTGAGCTCTCCGCAGGACTGGGCAGCGTGGGCCGGGGCCGGTTCTTGCCAGTGAGAACCACATCTGTGCCAGGCTGGCATTTCAGCCTGTGGTGGGTCCCCTGGGCACCTGCTAATGTCTGTGAAGATGCTCGCTCTGACCTCTGTGGTTTCTATTTTCTTCTAAGGTTTCAGAAAATGTTGGCGCCAGTGCCTGGGCCAAGGCCACTGCTCAGGTAGCCTCCGAGTGACTAGACTTGAAGCCCACGCCAGCTGCCCACCCCTGGGAATGAGGAACCAACTCCAGGAGGAAAGTAGCTGGCCCGAGGCGGCAGAGTTAATACCACTGCCAACGGGGTCTGTTAATGCACTGAGAAGCCACCTCGAGAGAGGCTGGACGTGGACTTGGCAGAGGCCCCCAGCTGGAACCTGTTTTCCAGACCTCCCCCTCTCCAGCTCCGCCCCAGGCAGCGCCCTGGGCACCTCCTGGGCATCCACCAGCACCAGTCCACGGTTCACCCAATGACTATCATCAACAGAATGGGTCGTGTGGCTCCGGCTTAGCTCTGAGGGATCCCTCTGCTCTAGGTAAGACAGGGAAGCCTCAAAGTGCCTCAGGTCCATGCACGTGCCGGGAGCACAGCATCCAGCCTCCATGCCCACCCTGCTTCCTCTCTGTGGTTTGGACCAAGCAGGGAATATTCTGCTCCAGGGGCTGCTCTGCACAGAGACACAGACAAGCAATGGCCAAGGCCATTCAAAGCAAGGTTGCCCCCTAATCTCAAGCATTTTGGAGAGGAGAGGTAAACGTAATTGTAATACATTCTTTAATCACAGTTAAACAGTACTTCCTTACGTTGCCAAATATGTATAATATTTCTACTGAGCACAGAAATAAATAAAATCTGTCTGAGGTTAACTTTAAATGTGTAAAGTACAGCACAGTGGTAGATGGGAAAGTCTAGGCCATTCCGATCACCACTTCCCCTTTCGAAAGAAAAAGTTGTATCACAGAGGCAAAGATCTGCCTAGACTTTGGTAATAAGCTTAAAAATCCTCCAATTCCTTTTATTAAAGATACTTACATATCATTGCCCAAATTTACCAACTTTAAGATTTAAAACATGCAATCCCAAGAATGAGGTTAGTAATAATCAGAGACAAAAATAATTCGGTTTTATTTCAGTCATTCTTAGAAAATGAACTTAACGTTCCTCTAAGAAATTTAAGAGTTTCCTTTATATGGCATAGGCCAAGTTTTTGATGCTTACCATCCACATGCAGAATTTGGGATGAGTGAGAGATCGCAGGGTGCAAGTCTCAGTATAGGAAATGTTACTTCAACCTGCTCTCCTTTTCCCAGAACACTTGTAGATGGAAGCTGGCTTTCTTCTAGGGAACAGAATCATTGACAATCTGAGAAGTGAACTTAAACGCATTCGTCAGGTTTAAAGGCTGAGGACTGCCACACAGAGACGCTGCAGTGAATGTGTACCGTGGAGTCACTCGGATCACGCATCGAGGAAAGCACCAGGGTAACACCCAGCATAACACCCAGCATGACGCGTGGGGATCACGTGTTGAGGAAAGCACGAGGGTAACACCCAGCACGATGCGTGTGCACCGCGGAGTCACTCGGATCACGTGTCGAGGAAAGCACGAGGGTAACACCCAGCATGACGCATGTGCACCGCGGAGTCACTCGGATCACGTGTCGAGGAAAGCACGAGGGTAACACCCAGCATGAGGCATGTGTACCGCGGAGTCACTCGGATCACGTGTCGAGGAAAGCACGAGGGTAACACCCAGCATGACGTGTGGGGATCACGTGTCGAGGAAAGCACGAGGGTACACCCAGCAGCATGCTGCCTGGGAGCGATGCAACTTCAAGTACAGAACCAGAGTAAGGGAGTGGGAAAGAGGAGATGATTAACTGAAAGAATTTAACTTCATATTTGCTAAAACTAAGCTTAAGATTTGCTTCAGTAGTAGATAATTATTTATCAAATAAATAACAAAAATGAAGGTTTAAAACGTTAGGAAAAGGCCGGGCGCGGTGGCTCAAGCCTGTAATCCCAGCACTTTGGGAGGCCGAGACGGGCGGATCACGAGGTCAGGAGATCGAGACCATCCTGGCTAACACAGTGAAACCCCGTCTCTACTAAAAATATTAAAAAAAATAAGCCGGGCGAGGTGGCGGTGCCTGTAGTCCCAGCTACACGGGAGGCTGAGGCAGGAGAATGGTGGGAACCCGGGAGGCGGAGCTTGCAGTGAGCTGAGATCTGGCCACAGCACTCCAGCCTGGGCAACAGAGCGAGACTCAATCTCAAAAAAAAAATAAAAATAAAAATAAAAAAGTTAGGAAAAAATTGATGTACTGGATAAAGGTAATTTCAGACCTAATATGAAAAAAATAGCTTAAAGTCATCTACAAAAAAACACAACCTAAAAGAAAGAATGAGTAACCAGGGTGAGGAAGGGTGTAGGCTGTGAGCACAGGGATGACTACTGCAATACGAAACGTCGGCTGCACACACCAATGAAAGAGGTGGCCCCTGGACTGAAAAGGAAAATCAACGTTTTCTTCCAGGAGAGGGTCAGCTCCTTTGTGACAGTACAGGAGATAAAAAGCGCACAGAAGTGAGCTGTGGTCAACAGGAAGCAACTCTGGACAGCAGGAGATGAGGTGAGGACGAGGGTGCGGGGTGGGTGCAGGTGGCATCTGAGATTCACAGGCCAGGTGGGGACGTGGAGGGTGCTGGGCAGGTGCAGGTGGCATCTGGGTCATGCAGTGTACTTTTCTGATCAGCATGACCTTCCCTCCTTGGTTGCCCACTGCAGGAAAGCAACCCACAGCCGCGCAGCTGCTGCCATAGGGCCTCTGCTCTTCTGTTCACCAAAGCCCCTCACCCTTGTCCCCACACACACCAGGTGCCTCCGTCTGCTGATGGCCCACCCCTCACATGACCTGCAGGGCCTCAGTGGTTTTCTGAAGTTGCGGCCATCGGCTTCTCCTACACTGGCACCTCTCTCCCCGCTCTGTGTGACCTAGGGCCCTCGACACGGCACCTGGTGAAAGACTGAGCCAATTGGGAGGCCTGAGGGAGGGTCTGAGCAACCCACCTGGCCGACTGCACAGCCCAGACTTAAGCCTTCTTGTGGAGAAAGTCTCTGTCTTCTTCCTTAGGTCAACCCGTGCCACACGACGATAGTGGTGTCCATCCATCAAACTGAAGATCCAGAGCTACAAAAGCAAAGAACATGCAGACACGGCGCTGCAGCAAAGGTCCTTACGCAGAAGCAGCAACACCAGAGGAAGAGCAGTGAGGACAGACACGTCACAGGAAATTCCCTCCACAGCCTGCAGAGGCTCCCAGCACAGCTCTCTCCTGCTTTCCACATCCACCCTGGAGGTCCTCCTTACAGCCCACGCCCACGGTGTCAGAGCACTTTCGCACGGCTGGCACATCAGCTCAGAGCACACAGGCAGGATCCTATTGTGCAGGCCTCCCCAAGATGCTCCTCCGGGACCCCCGGGCGCCAGGCTCTCTGCACACACCCCACAGCTCCTCCGGGACCCCCGGGCGCCAGGCTCTCTGCACACACCCCACAGCTTCACAGCCAAGAGCACGTCCCACATGCCCTGGGTGAGAAGACAAGGGCAACAGTGGTTAACTTTGTCAAAAGGAAAAAAAAAAAATTTTAAGTCTTCATATGAAATGAACTTAAAATGCTCACCTAAAAAAATGTTTTGAAAAAGACCAATATCTTCAGGTTTTTCAACAGTGTGTAAAGCTGACAGGAAAAGGAGCAGAAGGAGCACGGGGGATGCCACCAGAGGAGCCATCCAGGGAGCCTCTCCGGGGAGCAGGCAGCGTGCGTGGGATGTCTGCTCACAGCCCTCTTCTCATCAGGTTTTAAAGGTCACGTGAGTGGCCCTCACTTTAGCGGCACTCCAGAACCATGTATGGAGCTCTGGGACGTGCAGATCCAGCTCCTCCACAGACCAGGGGGCCCAGGGCCATACTGAACCCACAGTGATGCTGAGACCCACTGAAGGTCACATTCTCAGCACTGAGGTGGACAGGTTTTTTCAAATCACAGGAAAATACAAAGCAGCATGAAGACGAAGACCCCTGTGTACATGCTCACGTCCAGGAATGTGTGGGAACTGGAACTTCACTCTGGCTGTCTCACCTGGCCGTCAGCACACCCGGTGACCAGCTGCCTGCTTTCTGCATCAATGAACAAGCTGAGAAGAGGATATGCTGGTGAAAGCAACATTGGAAAATTTAGCTTTATAAGTGCCTGGTACCAGGTAAGCCGAGAATGATCAGTTTTACTTATCTCTTTACACATAATATTTACTTACAGTATTTCTGTTAGTCAAGTTTGAACTATTCCAAAATAATTTCTTCATCAAAAAGCAAAAATTGCAAGTGAATACAAATGTTGAAAACCCCATGAGCACAAGGAAGGCTGGGGATGTCACCCCAAAAGGACGCCTGGGGAGTCCGCCTCAGATGGGTCCCAAGGAATCCCATCCCGCCTGCCCGACAGAAGGCCTGGTGGGCTTAAACCACGGCCCAGCTCTGGCTGCTTTATAGCCTGGAGGGAGGGCAGCACTGGTGTTCAATCAACATTGCACCTGGGGCAGAACGATTCCTGAGTTAGCCGGAAATAATAAAATTACAGACTTAGTGATGAAAATAGCAATCAAATGGATGCCTTGTTTTCTTGGAAAAAAAAAATTGTTGCCTAGGATGTCGTTTCATCGAAAATTTACTCTAAACTGTCAATACTTTAGGAGAATTAGATAGATGAATATTGAAAAATGCTACACATCCTAATCAAACTATGAACGAAATCAAAGATCAAGTGTATCACTATTCTTGGCAACCAAATAGTAATTCCGTATAATTAATTTCAGAAAAAAGATTCCAACGTACTTCCAAGAAATGCACTTCACCCTGAAAGAAAGCAATGTTTTCAAGTCATTATAGCACCACAGTCTACATGTGGATACACTAACCCCAGAAAGAATGTTAAATCTTTGAGAAGATATAACGATAACTCTACCAGGTCACCAAAGTATATGTATATGCTTTAAGTGGCATTTTCATGTCACTTATCCCACAAAAGAATGCTCTCCTTTTAATTCCCTAACTCTCTTCTTCTGGAAAGACAGAACATGCAAAAGAGGAGCAAAGCGAATGCAGGAAACCAGTGCCCTGAGACGCCAGGAGGACAAGCACAGGGGCTGCACAGGAGAGGTGCAGGGGCATCACAGGCCGCTCCTCGTGCTGTGCTCCACGGACACCTGCACCATCAATGCTGCGTCTGTGTGGCCGTGTGCCAGCTTCATTTGCCAATAAAAAGCCATCTGAGGGAAGAATGCAAGGACCCTGGCATTCACGAGCTGCCCACGTGCTCAGTACCTGACCACTAGGCCGGGGTGTGGTGCACGCCCACGCACATGCTGGATGGGCAGGGCAGTCCTGGCCCTACCAACACCGCTGGTTCTGGGACTTGTTTCTACAGAGAGCAGAGGGCTCGCCTTCCCTGGGTGCTCAGGCATTTTATCTGACAGCAAACGTGCTTTACTCTTCCAAAACAAAAAGGCCCAGACTCCACGCATACATTTAATTTTAAGTGAAAAGCGTCAAGGACATTCACTGTTAAGTGAATCCTCTCCCTGTGTGGATGGGAGTGAAGGGCTGTAAGTCTGAGACTGCCTCATTCAGATCCACTTGAAGGTCATGGCTCCATCTTATGCCCTGAAACATGCTCTAGAAACAGTGGGTTACACATAGCCTATTTACAGGAAACATGAGAGTTTTAAATTACCTGATAACACAGATGAACTGTATATTAATGATCCTGTACAATAGTCCCAGACCTTTGGAAAAACAGAGGATTCTTTAGAAGAGGTAACGACATTGCCATTTTTGCAACAGGTTAAGCTAACAGTACTATCCAATATCAGATTCGTTAACATAAATGATTACCTAAAACAGAAAACAATAAAATGAGCACAAAAATAATAAAAATGTAGAAACACAGTAAAAGATGTCAGAATCAAAAACAAAAAAAATAACATCACTTCCATAAATAAACCCCTGGTGGATCTGAAGAATTGGAAACAAACACGAAACAAGGTTAAAAACAGTTCCCAGGTACTTAGTCAACACTGCCAAGATAGGAGAACCAAGCGGGAAACTGTACCGGTCTACACCCTGTCAGGTGCACACTTGCGGGTCAGGTCTACACCCTGTCAGGTGCACACTCGCAAGTCAGGTCTACACCCTGTCAGGTGCACACTCGCAAGTCAAGTCTACACCCTGTCAGGTGCACACTCACGGGTCAGGTCTACACCCTGTCAGGTGCACACTCACGGGTCAGGTCTACACCCTGTCAGGTGCACACTCGCGGGTCAGGTCTACACTGTCAGGTGCACACTCATGGGTCAGGTCTACACCCTGTCAGGTGCACACTCGCAGATCAGGTCTACACCCTGTCAGGTGCACACTTGCGGGTCAGGTCTACACCCTGTCAGGTGCACACTCGCAAGTCAGGTCTACACCCTGTCAGGTGCACACTCGCAAGTCAAGTCTACACCCTGTCAGGTGCACACTCACGGGTCAGGTCTACACCCTGTCAGGTGCACACTCGCGGGTCAGGTCTACACTGTCAGGTACACACTGGTGTCAGCTGGATAAAAACTGAATTCGCATTTCATTTTCTTCCAGATCCTCATTTCGTGCTGACTGAGCCCTCCACCCTGGAACTGGCTCTTCTGCTCTGGGCCTGGGAAATGCCGTGGAGAAGAATTTGTGCTTGGGCTCTCCCAGGCCCTGGACGCAGTTGTGGGAAATCCAGGGCCGCAGAGCTGTCCTGTCAGGAATCCAAGCCCAGTCAGCGACCCTGGCAAAACATCGGGCTTGGTGTTTCCATGGAAATCAGGACAGCAGTTGCCTTGCGGAAGTGGGGTAGAAACATCACTCAGGCGGCAGTGGCCGCGAAGCCACCGCACAGCTCCGCTCTCACCACAGGTCTTTCCATAGCGCATGCCACGTGGGCACGCAGTCCATCGTCTATCCCTCACCTTAAAGCCTCTGTCCTCGGACACGGAGATGAGGGTGCCTGCTTGCCAGGGACAGAACTCCACCGCAGTCACTGGGCCCAGGTGGCCCTGCAGCTCGGCCTGGACAGCCTGAGTCTGAGAGAAATGTGTGCAGGAAGGTCAGTGATGGAACTTTGTGGTAGTTATTAACATCAGGATGTTCTATGTATGTCACAGAAAATAGCTGTTACAAAATAAAGCCCGTATTATTCCTCTTTTCAAGTTGGAACTCTCTGTATATAAACCAAGGGTGAAAAGTCAGATGTCTGAGCTAAGAGGAAAGCTCAGGCCACAGGCACAGTCTCAGCAGTGTTAAAAGATGACACTAACCAGAGCTGACCCTGAGCGAATTAGGAAGCTGGCGTCTCCTCAGGAATCCTGTCTCCCCACCGGCTGCCCCATGCATCCGCCCTGAGGCTCCCTGCCTGTAACTCAGAACCTACTGCTCTGTGTTCCCAATCCCTCAGCATCTGTTCTCCACCCGGGACTTCCTACAACAAGACAAGATGGCGCAGCAGCAGGTGCTCATGAGTTATCCTTTCCTCCTGAAGTCCCTAAAACCTCCCACGGCCGAGAGAGCACCCCAGAATGTCAGCGTCTCAAGCTGGAGATGCACAGGGCTTCGTGCTTCTATGGAAATCAGGCCTGAACAGCGTGACTGAGGAACGGAGTAGTCAGAGAGTCGGGGGTTCCTAAAGGTCACAGTCATCGCCCTGAGAATATCCCCAGGGGATTCCAGGCACAAGTGCTGGGGTACTGTTCTTAAAATTTACAGCACTCCATTTAAATAAGACAAATATCCCTTAGCATACATGCAGAAAAAATAAACATGTATATATGGTGACTTAACTTACAAATAGACATTTAACTCTGGAAGACCTTCTTTAGTAATATAACATACGGTCATCAGCAAATACAACTTAGAATACTGAGTATATTATGCCAGTTACCATCAGATTGTTAAAAATAAAAGGCAAGACTATAACCTGTGTAGGAATAGGGAGTTATGAGACTGAGTGTTATGAAATATACATTTCCATTTTCTCCAATTTCTATAAAATAAAGCTAGTCCACTGTCTATGATATGAATAACATTATAGCCTGAAAAATATTTAAGTTATTTCTTCTTGACATTTTATGTTGATTAAAAAGTGCCTTTTACCAGAAAGTGCTCAGTACTCATTTGAAGTCTTTCAAATCAAATAGCATAAACTGTTGACTTGCTGAGTATGCTGTTAAAAGAATGTGAGCTCTTCATGGACTCACGTGACAGCCATTCCCCACGTCTCAAAGTCATTCTCCCCAAGTGAAGCGTCTTTCAATTGACACGCCTGCTGCTAAGGAAGCCTGGGCAGCATCCCATGGGCTGCACACGCATCTGTAGCAGGCACCTGCTTACTCACCTGCTATGTGCCCGATTCAGGGGTGTGGCTCCAACCTGACCCCAGGCTCACTGTTCTCTCCATCTGGGACCCAGTATCTTCCTTCAAACACTAACAGTTTTATGCTTCTTCCTAATCCACTTTGGTTTTCCTTTTCCTGACACAACAATGTTAAATCTTTGCACGTTAATGGTAGTTTTGTCATAAATGGTGGGGTGGCCTAATGTTAATCTATCTATCACAGGATGTTTACAACAAAACATGAAATACTTACAACTTGGCCGGGCGCGGTGGCTCAAGCCTGTAATCCCAGCACTTTGGGAGGCCGAGATGGGTGGATCACGAGGTCAGGAGATCGAGACCATCCTGGCTAACACAGTGAAACCCCATCTCTACTAAAAAAATACAAAAAACTAGCCAGGCGAGGTGGCGGGCGTCTGTAGTCCCAGCTACTCGGGAGGCTGAGGCAGGAGAATGGCGTGAACCCAGGAGGCGGAGCTTGCAGTGAGCCGAGATCCGGCCACTGCACTCCAGCCTGGGCGACAGAGCGAGACTCCGTCTCAAAAAAAAAAAGACATACTTACAATTGGAAAACCAACATGTCCAGAAAGCTTTCACAGACAGACTCGGCAAAGCCCTTCACCTAACTCCTAGATACCTCCCAGCATCTACCTCTCTGTGGCTTAACTCATGGTGTACACTTTTTAAATTTATGAGCCTTAATTTCATAATTAGTCCAAAAATAGTCTGAAGACATAAATGTCTTCTCTCCCAAAATGCCTATTACACATGAGGCCCATGAGAACCAATTATTATTCTATGCCTATCATCCTCCCTCGCCTACGTTTTGGCTATCACAGGAAAAGCGACGCAGGCAAACAGCTTTGTTGGCCATGTTGACTTGGCAAATCAAAGCCACAAAAACGACCCCAGGCCTGCAGTCATCTCCAAAATCAGGCTTGGGCAGAGCAACAATTCAGAGGAACCGAGTCTTCCTTCGTGTTCCCTTAGATTCCCACTTCCTGATTGCTAACACTGCTTTCAACATTGCAATGGGGCAGCTGACTGTTCCAGTCACACCTGAGGTTGAAATCACACAGGCAGGAAGAGGTGACACGTTTCCTTAAACTAACCCTGGTGATGAAATGGCTGCGAAAGTCTGATTCTTGATGAAAAGAATATTTTGATAAAAGATATAAACAAAAGCGCTATGCTAGGAAGGATGCCTACAATCAGGGAATATCTGAGAAATAAAAGTTTTGTAGAACATGTTTCTCTAAAGTCATGCCTGATACCCATATTCCATAGGGAGTTTTAATATTTATATAAATATTACTATCTGACACCAGTGGTTTTCCAATTGCAACATAAAGATATGATTTTATAAAAGTAAACTAAATTTAAGATATAGCTTTTAAAAAAAAGGAGTACAGAAAAAAAGAAAAGACAGCTGGGCAAGGTCCTAGAACCTGGGAGGCCCCATCAGCTAAACCCTTCCGTGAAATGAAATTCAGGTGTGAATTTCAATCTTACCTCAATATCCAGTGTGAATACTTTGTTTCCAGCACATACGGCAACAACATGATCATCCGGGCTCAACTGTAAACACAGCACCTTTCCCAAAAGCGAGCCCATGACAGTCCCTCGAGGGACCAGCCCTAGAGTGAGTTTCACCGTTAGTGCCAGTTCACCAAATGCATTCAGCATTACATTAATCTGAGAAAAATACTGAGAATGTAACCCTCTATTCTAAAATTACTGAGAGAATGCCAATGAGCCTTTGATGTGATTTTGATTCTCTAAGAATATCAAAAATATTGGATATAGAGAAGTCTTCTGAAAACCTGGGGAATGCAGCACTTCCCTGCAGAGAATCCCTCAACATCAAAACAGGAAGACGCCTTCCTCTGGAGGCTGCGGTACCCACGCAGTGAGGGTCATACACATCAAACTGCATGTTTCGATGCTTCTCACCCACATCCAACCCCACGTCCACCCTCATGTCCAGGTTCAGCTAACATCAGTTGGAAGGAAGGGAGTAGAAGCCTATCCAACCGAGGCCTCCAGGGACTAAGCAATGGCAGGACACCCACAAGCAGCCAGGAGGTTCCCACGACCCGGACAACAAGTGCAGCAGCTGCAGCCTGATGCACAGTCCGTCATGCAAATCCACAAAGGTGAAGGAAAAAATGGCGGGCAAGGTCATCTGGTCCTAGTGTGCACCACGGACCTATCACCAGCAAAATGCAGATATACTCCACCCAGGGCCTGGCAGAGACACATGTGCACATGTCCCACTGCCACCAAGTCTACAGAGACACATGTGCTCATGTCCCACAGCCACCCAGAGCCTACAGAGACACATATGTTCACGTCACGCAGCCACCCAGTCTAGAGAGAGATACGTGCTCATGTCCCTACATAGAATACACAGGTTTATAGTCTCTTTGCATTTATGTTTTAACGTAATCCTCTAACTTCTCTATATAATTCCGTAAAACTCAAATTCCTTAATGTGGTCCCTACCTAACTTTTCAACTTTCTCAGATGAGACTCTCCTAACATCAGCACGCTCCAAGCACAGAGGCAGGTTCTCACTCTTCCCAGGGCCTTGGCACATTTGGGTCCATCTGCCAAAAGCACAGTCGCCTATCCCATCCCTTCTCACCCTCAGCCCACATGCCCCTCCCTGAGATCCTGTATCTCAAAGTACCCCCATGTATGTGCGTGCTGCCCTGGCCTCATCTGCCTTCTCCACTGCACACTCACAATTCATAACCACTCGGTCGCTGGCTTACACAGGGTCTCTCTCAAACTCTGAGCTGTGACTTCCACAGGATTTGGGATCAAGCCCTTCCTATTCACTACTGGTCTCCAGCCTGAAATATTACAGGTGCTCAAGAAACCTTGCTGTGCAAGAAAAGAATATTTCAACTTTCCTACATGTTTTCAGGTTGATACAAAATTGACAGTTCTTAAAATAAAAAGGGACATAAGATCAAAACCAATGAGCCTGTAAGATCAGCATAACACGCAGCAAAGGTCAGTGAGTCTGAATGGCCTGGTGCCCTTCCCATATAAAGCACCCTGCTTGCATGCCTGGTTTCAAGGTAAAGGGAATACAAAATTATCCCAAATCCCCCTGAGGGATTGGTGCTGCCCAAGAGTAACACCCTTGGGTGGCACCAAGTATACTGAAGGATGAGTTAGTCCTTTTGTAGGTTTTTAAAAACAAGTTTTAGATTTTCATTTACCTTGAAGTACTTTCTCTCTACATTCATCCAGGTTCCACATTATAATGTAATCCAGCGATGCCGAGCAGATTAGAAGTGGGTTCACTTTATTTCCAAAAGCTATAGCAGTAATTGGCTGATGGTGTCCTCGTAAGATTAGAAGCTGAGAAAATTAACAAAAATAAAACATAGATTATAGACAATATTTAAAAATAAGAGTATAACAACATAACCTCAAACCTAAGAAATTAAAAGATTGAGTTTTTCAAATACATTCATTTTACATATTCATTGTTAATTCATTTGTTAAAATCTCTGCTATGTACTACTAAATTATTCTTTCAACCATTTCACTGCTATTCACTGTGACACACACTAATAAAAAGATACAGGTTACCTCGTTCTTCCATTTCTTTATAACTTGTTAGTTAACCAAATATAGAATATGTCTCCACTACATGCCAGAAGAGGTAACAGCTGAGCTGAAAACTGAAGAATAAGGAGAGGAATGAGGGGTTGACAAAAGGAGGGGAGCAATGAGGTCCCAGGGAAAACAAGGCATGGGGTAAGAAACTGCTGAGACAAGGAAAGGAGTGAGAGGAGGCTGGAGAAAGGTGAGGCCCAGGTGTGGGGACCTTGGCAACTACACAAGGAGTGTTGATAGCACTCTAGGAAATTAAAATCCAACAAAAAAATGCACAATCAGAATAATACACTGACTAGATTTGTTTTCCAGGAACAAAACATTCCTAAAAGTATGGAGCAGACGAGTGTTGGGGGTACACTGGGCTGGAGAGACAGATGGGAATGCATGAAAACACTCAAGGGAAATCCAGTAGAGACCTGGACTAAGATAGTGACAATGGAAATGGAGAGAAGATGATGACTGAAGATTCCGTGACCAATGGATATGGAGGGATGGAGGGAAAAACAAAAGCAAAGGGATAGGGTGTGAGGTTAAAATCCTGGGTGAACGATGCCTCAAGAACAAAATACAAAGGGAAAATGGGATGGGACTAGGGTAGATCATGGTCCATTTGGTCCATAGTAAGTTGAGATGCTTATAAGGTGATGTTAAATAGACAACGGGCAGCTTGATATGAGAGATATCACCAGAGAATTCCACTTCTAGTAAAGGCAGGATACATCACCTCATCCGTACCAACCCTACTGATGAGAATTACAAGAAAAACTGGACAAAATTAAATATATATATACACACACACACACACATACATATACACACACAGAGACACACATTTTGAAGGCATCAGAAAGCAACCAAGTCATGAAGAATTATGATAACAAGATTACAGGGAAGAAAAAAAATGAGGGAAGTGACCCCAGCATCTGGGGTCACTTGTCCCATAAAGATATCTACTATAAAGAGAGTCTTCTGACAATTCCCCCAAGGCAGTTGAGGAGCTGAGATTCAAGGGGCTAAGGGCACAAAAACGGTATAATCAAATGAGTCATCTTCAGGGACACAAACAGAACTATCATATTGGGAGATGGGCAAAGATTTCTGTCACCTTACAAAGTAATTTTGAGAGACAGCTGACTGCCTTAATGTTGAGAACTCTACATTTTTTCCTGTAAAGAAATATGAATGGATTTTAGTAAATGTCTGCCTAGAATACAATCTACTAAGGTGAGAGGGATGGGCATGATGCTAAACCCCCTAGGCTTAGAATGGGAACCCCAAAAAAGACAAAATCCAAGGAGTAAAGATAACTGTCAATAAAACAATCCTCATAAGAACTGACACCCAGCTATGAATTGTCTTAATACCTGACTAGTTCAGGGTAATCCAGGATTGCCAGTGCCCTAAACATGACCAGTGACCAGAAGCTAACATAAATTTGATCTGGAAAAATGTAAGATAATCCAGAGTATCAAATCAGCTATACTTTTTTTTTCATATATAAAGTCCAGCAATCTAAAAAATAACCAGGGATTCAAGGAGACAAGACCATTTAGTCAAAAACAAAGAAAAATAAGGAATAGAGAAATGCAATGCCTACCAGTCATCCAGATAGACTTGAAACCAAACTAAAACTGATCCAAATGTTAGAATTACTAGACAAGAACATTCAAACCATTATTAAAAGTTTTTCCATACATTCAAAAGCTGAGGCATAGAAGATATTTAAAAGTCCCAAACCTAATTTCTGGAGATGAAAACTAGAATTAGATACCATTTCAAAAAACATTTAGTAGGATTAACCACATATTAGATGTTGCTGAGGAAAAGACTGGTAAATTTAAAGATAAAGCAATAGAAAATATATACAAATGAAAGAGAGAAAAAATACATTAATAAACATGAAAGAGTATCAGTGAGCTGTGGGAAACTTCACATGATCTGACATACAAGTAAACAGAGTCCACAACGTTTGGGATGAGGGGAATATGTGAAGAAATAATGGCTGAAAATTTTCCAAATTTGATGAAAACCATAAACCCATAGAACCTCAATGATAAAGTTTGGATGTCCCCTCCAAATCCCATGTTGAGATGTAATCCCCAGTGTTGGAGGTAGGGCCTACAGGGAGGTGTATGGGTCATGGGGGCAGATCCCTCATGGCATGGTGCCATCCTCATCGTGGTGAGTTCTCACAAGATCTGGTCATTTCAAAGTGTGTGGTACCCCCCCCCACCCCTTGCTCCTGTTTTTGCCATATGACATGCCTGTTTCCTTGGCCTTCCGCCATGATTGTAAGGTTCCCGAGGCCCTCACCAGAAGCCAAGCATTTGTTGGTGCCCTGCTTGTGTCAACAAAAGAATCAAACTCTGTAAAATATTTAAGAGTTTTATTTTGAGCCAAATATGAGTGACTATGGCACATGACACAGCCCTCAGGCGGTCCTGAGAATATGTGCCCAACGTGGTCGGGGCACAGCTTGGTTTTATGTATTTTAGGGAGGCATGAGACAGCAATCAAATACACTTAAGAAATACATTGGTGCCGGGCACGGTGGCTCAAGCCTGTAATCCCAGCACTTTGGGAGGCCGAGACGGGCAGATCACGAGGTCAGGAGATCGAGACCATCCTGGCTAACACGATGAAACCCCGTCTCTACTAAAAATACAAAAAACTAGCCGGGCGAGGTGGCGGCGCCTGTGGTCCCAGCTACTCGGGAGGCTGAGGCAGGAGAATGGCGTGAACCCGGGAGGCGGAGCTTGCAGTGAGCAGAGATCCGGCCACTGCACTCCAGCCTGGGCGGCAGAGCGAGACTCCGTCTCAAAAAAAAAAAAAAAGAAATACATTGGTTTCATTAAATACACTTAAGAAATACATTGGTTTCATTCAGAAAGGCGGGACAACTCAAAAGCTGGGGCTTCCAGGCTATAGGTAAATTTAAACATTTTCTAGTTCACAATTGGTTGAGTTTATCTAAAGATCTGAGATCGATAGAAAGGAATGTTCAGGTTAAGATAAAGGACTGTGGAGACCATGTTTTATTGTGCAGAGGAAGCTCGCTGCAGACTTCAGAGAGAGCAGGCTGTAAAATTTTTCTTATCGGACTTAAAAGGGTACCTGGCTCTTACTTGATTATCTCCTGGATCTGGGAAGGAATGAAGGAAAACAAAGGGGAAACGGGATTCCCTAGAGAATATGGATTTTTCCCACAAGAGACTTTGCAGGGCAATTTCAAGGTATGGCAAGGAAATATATTTTGGGGTTGAATATTTTTTCCTTATCTCATAATGTTATGCCAGAGTCAGATAGAAAAGTAAGTCATGATATATAGGGTCAAATAAAACCCATCTAATGATAATTTGTGGTTTGTAGGGCATGACTCCCTAGGCCCCTTAGGTAGGAATTTGGGCAAGATGAAAAATCAGAGTTTAGTCCTCACTTGTACAGCCCGCAGAGCCATGAGTCAATTAAATCTCTTTTCTTTATAAATCACCCAGTCTCAGGTATTTTGTTATAACTAAACTCTGACTTTTTTCTTCTCCTGCCCAAATTGCTATTCAGGGGGCTTAAGGATTCACATCCTAAAAACCATAAAGTCTCCTCCGAGGGGTTTTGTTTAACCCTATATAACGTGGCTTACTTTCCAACCTAACTCTGGTATAACATCACATGACAGATAAAGAAGGGAATTAAAATATGTTAACTCCAATTATGTTTCTTTACTATATCTTGACATAGGCCTGCGAAGCTGTCTCTTACAGGGAAAATCTACATTCTGCAGAAGATTCCCTTCCCTTTGTAGGCCACTAAGACTCTGGCATTTTTGAAAAGTCTAATAGATATTTACAATCTATTCTCTCGGAAGCCTGCCACCTGGAGGCTTCTTATGTATAGTGGGGACCTTGGTCTCCACGATCCCTTATCTTAACCCAGACATTCCTTCTATTGAGTCTAGGTCTTCAGACAATAACTTAACACTTTCAACCAATTGCAATTTAGAAAATTATTGAATCCACCTATGCCCTGGAAGCCCCCACTTTGAATTGTCCCACCTTTCGGGACCTAAGCAATGTATATATTACATGTATTGATTGATGTCTTACAGCTCCCTAAATTGTAAAAATGCAAGCTGCAGCCTGACCATTAGGCACATGTTCTCAGGACCTCAAGACTGTGCCTCAGGCCATTGATCACTCGTATTTGACTCAGAATAAATCTCTTCAAATATTTTACAGACTTTGACTCTTTCATTGACATAGCAATTCATGAACGGCCTAATACAGAAAATTGGTACCAAGAAGTGAGGCATTGCTATAAAGATACCTAAAAATGTGGAAGTGGCTTTGGACCTGAGTAACCAGCAGAAGTTGGAAGAGTTTGGAGGGCTCAGAAGAAGACAAGAAGATGAGGGAAAGTTTGGAACTTCTTAGAGACCGGTTAAATGGCTGTGACCAAACACAGTGATAGTGATAAGGACAGTGAAGTCTAGGCTGAGGAAGTCTCAGATGGAAATGAACTTACTGGGAACTGGAGCAAAGCTCACTCTTGTTATGCCACAGCAAAGAGCGTGGCTGCATTCTGTTCATGCCCTAAGGCTCTGTGGAAGCTTAAACTTGAGAGTGATGGCCTAGGGTACCTGAAGGAAGAAATTTCTAATCAGCAAAGCATTTAAGATGTCTCCTGGCTGCTTCTAACAACCTACAACCATATATGGGAGCAAAGAAATGTTGTAAAGCTGGAATTTATATTTAAAAGGAAAGCAGAGCATAAAAGTTCAGAAAATTTGCAGCCCAGCCATGTGGCAAAAAGAAACAGTGTTTTTGGTGAGAGGAATTCAAGCAGGCTGTGGAACAACGATTTACTTAAGATATTTGCGTAACTAAGAAGAGAACCAAAGGCTGATAGCCAAGGCAACCGGAAAAAGGTCTCCAAAACATTCCAGATATCTCGAAGGCAGTCCCTCCCATTATAGGCCCTGAAGCCTAGGAGGAAAGAATGGTTTTGCAGGCCAGGGCCTGCTGCCCCACACAGCCTCAGGACACTGCTCCCCTCTCCAGCTCTGGCCTCAGCTCAGAGGACCCCAGATACAGCTTGGGCTGCTGTTTCAGAGGGTGCAAGCCACAGGCCTTGGTGGTTTCCATGTGGTATTAAGCCTGCGGGTACACAGTGTACAAGAGTAAAGGAGGCTTAGCAGCCTCCAGCTAGGTTTCAGAGGATTTGTGAGAATGCCTGGGTGCCAAGGCAGAAGCCTGCTGCAGGAGTGGAGCCTTCACAGCGAGCTTCTACTAGGGCAGTGCCAAGGGGAAATGTGGAGTTGGAGCACCCGCCAGAGTTCCCACTGAGGCACTGCCTACTAGAGCTGTGAGAAGAAGGGCACCGTCATCCAGATTCCAGAATGGCAGATATTCCAGCAGCTTGCACCCTGCTCCTAGAAAAGCTGCAGGCACTCAATAACCAGTGAAAGCAGCCACAAGGGCTGAACCTTGCAAAGTCACAGGGACAGAGCTGCCCCAGGCCTTGGAAGCTACCCCTTGCACCAGTGTGCCCTGGATGTGGGACACAGAGTCCATGGAGATCATTTTGGAGCTTTATAATTTAATGACTGTCCTGCTTGGTTTCAGACTTGCACGGGGCCTACACAGCCCCTCGCTTTTGGCCAATTTCTTCCTTAGGAAATGGGAATGTTTACCCAATGCCTACAATCCCTTTGTATCTTGGGAGTAAATAACTTGTTTTTTATTTTACAGGCTCATAGGTGGAAGGACCTTGCCTTGTCTCAGATGAAACTTTGGACTTAGGACCTGGGACTTTTGATTGAGTTGATGCTGGAACAAGTTAAGGCTGAGGACTAAGCTCTGATTTTTTTTTTTTTATCTTGCCCAAATTCTTTTCTAAGGGGTCTAGGGAGTCAGGCCCTACAAACCATAAATTCTCGTAAGATCAGTTTTATTTGACCCTTTATATTGTGGCTTACTTTCCAATCTGACTCTGGCATAACAAGGAAGAAAATCAAAACGTTTTACCTCAAAATATATTTCCTTGCCATACCTTGAAATTGCCCTGCAAAGTCTCTTGTGAGAAAAATCCATATCCTATAGAGAAACCCCTTCCCCCTTTGTTTTCCTTCTTTCCTTTCCAGATCCAGGAGATAATCAACTAAGAGCCAGGCACCCTTTTAAGTCCAAGAAGAAATAATTTACAACCTGCTGTCTCTGAAGTCTGCCGTCTGAGAGCTGACTCTGCACAGTAAAACTTGGTCTCCACAATCCTTTACCTTAACCTGAACATTCCTTTCTATCGATCTCAGATCTTTAGACAAACTCAACCAATTTTCAACCAGAAAATGTTTAAATTTACCTATAGCCTGGAAGCCCCCGCTTTGAGTTGTCCCACCTTTCTGAATGAAACCAATGTATTTCTTAAGTCTATTTGATTGATGTCTCATGTCTCCCTGAAATATATAAAATGAAGCTGTGCCCCGACCACCTTGGGCACATGTTCTCAGGACCTCCTGAGGGCTGTGTCAGGGGCCATGGTCACTCATATTTGGCTCAAAATAAATCTCTTAAAATATTTTACAGAGTTTGACTCTTTTATCGACAAGACTTTGGGGGACTGTTGGAAAGACATGATTGTATTTTGCAATGTGAGAAGGACATGAGATTTAGGGGAACAGGGGTGGAATTATATAGTTTGCATGTCCCCTACAAATCCCATGTGGAGATGTAATCCCCGGTGTTGGAGGTGGGGCCTGATGGGAGGTTTTTGGGTCATGCCGGCTCATCCCTCATGGCTTAACGCTGTCCTCACCACAGTGAGTGAGTTCTCATGAAATCTGGTCATTTAAAAGTGTATGGCACCTCCTCCTGACCACTTGTTCCTGTTTTCACCCTGTGAAGTACCTGCTCCCCCTTTGCCTACTGCCATGACTGTTAGGTTCCTGCGGTCCTAATTAAAAGCAAAGCAGATGTTGATGCCACGCTTGTACAGTCTGCAGAACCATGAGCTAATTAAATCTCTTTTCTTTATAAATTACCCAGTCTCAGTTATTTCTTTATAGCAATGCAAAAATGGCCTAATACATACAAAAATAAGAAATATGAAGAAAAATACACCAAAACATAGGATGAACAAATTGTTCAAAATTGGTAATATAGAAAGTTTTAAAGGCAGCCAGACAAAAATAACCCACTGTATACATGGGAACAAACATAAAGATAATAATAGAATCCTCACTGAAATGATAGAAGAGCAACATATTAAAAACCTGAAGAAAAATCTGTCAAACTAGAATTCTCTACTCAATATAAATGCCTTTCAAAAACAAGGCAAAATAAAAACATTTTTAAACACACAAAGGCTGAAATAATTTATCACCATACTTGCACTGAAACATATGTTAAATAAAATACTTCAGGCAGAAGGAAAATGCTACCAGACGGAAACATGCATATACACAAAGGAATGAAGAGCACCAAAAATACAATTACGTGGGTAGATGTGTAAGATATTTTTCTTTCTTAAATTTAAGAGCCTTAAAATTAAAAAAGAAAAGGCCGAGCGCAGTGGATCACGCCTGTAATCCAAGTACTTTGGGAGGCTGAGGCAGGCGGATAACAAGGTCACGAGATCAAGACCATCCTGGCAAACATGGTGAAACCCTGTATCTACTAAAACTACAAAACAAAACAAAACAAAAAAAATTACCAGGCATGGTGGTGCGCACCTGTAGTCCCAGCTACTTGGGAGGCTGAGGCAGGAGAATCACTTGAATCTGGGAGGAGGAGGTTGCAGTGAGCTGAGATTGTGCCACTGCACTCCAGCCTGGGTGACAAGGCGAGACTCCATCTCAAAAAAAAAAAAATTAAAAAAGAAAAATGAAGGTATTTTTCTTATTGTTTAAATATCTTTAAAAGATCCCTGAATGTTTAACAAAAGTAATAATGGATTGTCAGGTTTGTAGCATACGTAAAAGTAAAATGCATGACAACAAAAACATAAAGGTTGTGAGAGAGGAAATGAAAGATATACAATACTAACATTAATGAAAATAGAAAGTAGCCAAAGATTTCTGAGAAAGAAATATTACCACCGGGCGCGGTGGCTCACGCCTGTAATCCCAGCACTTTGGGAGGCCGAGACGGGCGGATCACGAGGTCAGGAGATCGAGACCATCCTGGCTAACACGGTGAAACCCCGTCTCTACTAAAAATACAAAAAACTAGCCGGGCGAGGCGGCGGGCACCTGTAGTCCCAGCTACTCGGGAGGCTGAGGCAGGAGAATGGCATAAAACCCGGGAGGCGGAGCTTGCAGTGAGCTGAGATCCGGCCACTGCACTCCAGCCTGGGCAACAGAGCGAGACTCCATCTCAAAAAAAAAAAAAAAAAAAAAAAAGAAATATTACCAGGGATCAAAAAACAATGTCACTTTATAATAAATGAAGTGATTTCAAGAAGACATAAAAAATATTAAACACAAATGTGCTTAATAACAGAGTTTCAAAATACACAAAGTAAAAACTAATGGAAGACAAATAGATAAGTTCGCAATTAGAGTCATAGATTTTAATATGTCTCTTTCAATAACTGATTGAACAATTGGACATGAAATCAACAGAATATAGAAGACTTGAAGACTATTAGCCACTTTGACCTGACATTTATAAAACAAAAGACACAAACAAAATTTTCCTAATAGTGTTACTTGCAATAGTCAAAAACTAAAAATAACCTAAATTCCGACCAATAGGAGAATGCATAAAATATAGTATATCCATACAACGAATATTACTCAATAATAAAGAAGAATGAACTACTGAATGCAACAACATGGATCTCAATTATCCTGAGTGAAGAAGGCCAGACAAAATGAGTAAATATCGGATATCACCAAGCTGGTGAAATAGAAGCTAACCCACTCATATCCTCCGACAATAAGAAAAATTCTGTACCCATCCATGGTCAAAAGTCTCTCTACAGGAGCCTCAGAATTCAGGCTGAAGTTGTGAAACCCCAGTGGAGTCAAGATCTTAGAAGGTCATTTCGAGAGTTCAGACCCACACCTAGGTGGCTGATTCACTAAGCATGCTCTTAGCTTCAAGCCCAGAAATGGCTCAGTCCTCCAAGGGGCTTGGTTACCACCTCACTTGGCCTTGAGCCTGCAAACAAAACCACCAGCCAAAGACTCTGGCAGGAATCACACACTCTACTAACTGACAGAAGGGCTCATCTGCCTGTTGACATTGGTCTAGGCAATGAACCTGAAAGCTGCCCTGTGGCTTGGCTCTAATTCCCTCATCTGAGGTCCCAGGTAAGAGCTGCTTACACAAAGACTCACAGGGAGACTCGCCCATATCTTGCAACCTGGGAGTCTCAGCCTCCCTGACAGGCCTGCCACACTTCCTCCCATGACCAATCCTGAGGGTACCCAGTCTCAGCTCTGGGCTCTTCTGCTGCTATCACGGAACTATCCCAACTGTGCTGAAACCTGCTGGGAGATGCATGCTCCTCTGTGCCAACTAGACCAACCTCTCCAGTCTCCCACCCATAGCAGACCATAAGGGGGCCCAGTTCCAGGTCCAACTCCTCCTGTTGAAATTAGGGAACTATCTCATCTCTGCAGGGACTTCCTCAGAGACACGCAACCCTCTGAATCAATGTGACCAGGCTCTCCAGCCTCTGTCCCACAGCAGATCCCAGAGGGGCCTAGTCTCAGCTCCAAGCCCATCCTGCTGTAGTTGGGAAACTATCTTATTGGTGCAGGGTCCCCCTGGTAGACACATGATCCTCTGAGCCAACAAAATCAGCTCTCCAACCTCCATCCCACAGCAGATCTTGAGGGGACCCAGTCTCAGTTCTGGCCCCTCTCACTGCTGTTAGAAAACTCTCCATGGACTCCCAATCTCAACTCCCATTCCTCACCTGTGCAGAGACCTGCTGGGTGACACACCTGTCTGGGCCACTAGGACAGCATTCTGGACTCAGATGCCTGGTCAGCATTCCCACAGAGCCCCAGTACCCACGCTGAGTCCTACCCAGGTCCATCTGGGCCAGAAAGCTGTATCAATCTCAGAGTTCTTGCAAGACTCCCAGCAATCCTGTGCTTAGAGCATCCTCTAATGCTGAGATGGCTACAGCGGTCATGGGCTCAGGGAACTCAACAGTCAGCCTATGTAGAATCCCTGGAAGGCCCGCTGAAGAAGGACAAGCACAAACAAAGCCAGACTTACGAAGACTTAAATAAATACCTAATCCCTCAGTGCACAGACGTAACCACATGTCCACAAGCATCAGCAATGCTCAGGAAAATACGACCCCATCAAACAGACAAAATAAGGTGCAACAGACTGACCCTAAAATAATGAATATAGGTGATCCCTAGACAAATCATTCAAAATAGCTGTTTTAAGGAATCTCAAGAAAATTTAGAAAAACAGAGAATCAACTCTGAAATCACCAAAGAAACTTAACAGAGATTGTTAATTTAAAAAACATCAAAAATTTTGGAGCTAAAAAATACAATTAGTGAAATGAAAAATGCAATAGACAGCATCAACCACAGAATTCAGCAAACAGAAGAAATAACCAGTGAGCTCAAAGACACAGTACTTGAAAATACACAGTCAGAGGAGAAAAAAGAAAATGAAAAGGAATGAAGAAGCTTACGGGAGCTATGAGACAACAAAAGAGCAAATATTCAGGTTAGTAGAGTTCAAGAAGGAACTGAGGAAGACAAAGTGGTAGAAGGTTATTCAAAGAAATAATAGAAAACTTTCCAGACCTGGAGATATAAACACATACCGGAAGGTCAAAAGTTACCAATAAGATTCAACCCAAATAAGAACACCCAAAGACATACTATAATCAAACTTTCAAAGGTCAAAGACAAAGAGAGGATCTTGAAAGCAGTGAGATAAAATAAGTAAATAACACATAAGGGAGACCCAATATGCCTGGCAGCAGACTGTTCAGCAAAAACCTTATACGATAGAAGTGAGGTGAGGTCGTGATATATTCAGGGAAAGAAAGAAAAAATGCCAATCAAGCATACTGTACCTGGAGAAACTGACAACTAGACTGAGAGATATTAGCAAGATAGCTGACTAGAGACACCTGGCACTTGTCCCCCTCCAAAAGAAAAAAAAAAAGGCAATAAATAAACAGCTAAGATCTCACTAGTGTGGAAGGAAGAGCACTGCAACACAGCAGAGGAACTGAAGATGCACCTGTGGTGACTGGAAGTCCAGGAGAGCAGCATGGAGGTACCTGGCCTCTGTAGTCCCACCTCCCCTGCCTGGGTCAAATCTGCCCAGAGTCAGAAGGGACTTCCCCTTGCAAGGAAAAGGTAAGCAAAAGATTCCCAATCACCCACATCACCACCACAAACACCTGAAGTCTTTACAACAGGAGAATCCCACAGTCCCTGCAAGCCCTGAGCCCAGTTTGGGAGCTGCTGGAAATTCAGGCTGCTGCATTACCCCAGATTAGAGGCACGAAGTGTGCACTCCTCACTCCCCACCCACCCTGTGAGCCAAAGCTGCTGTAGCACAGCACCATCTTGAGATCAGAGCTGCCTCTGGAGCATGCCCTGCTCTGGGGGCCAGAAGTCACTGCCATTCTCCAGCCCTGGGGCTCCATCTTTACTACACCAAGCCTACATGGGTGGCTGAATGTCACAACCCCAGTTGCATGAAGCCTGGGACCAGGATCCGCTGTGAGTCTGGCCCTGCACAACAGAGAAACCAACCTTCGCCACTGCACTTCCAGCCAGAGAAACAGCCCAGCAGTCCTGCCCAGGACAAACCTGCCCTTGATTTAGCCAAACCATTACACATCCTCCCCAAAGCAGGAGAGGCTCCTGAGCCTCCTAACAGCTGATTCACCCCGGGCCAGCAGAGTTGCTAAACACCTGTGCTCAGGACCTGGGAAACACCCCTATAGCACCCCTGCCACAAGAAGAAATACTTCTAGGCTGCCCAATGTCCCCAAGTCTCCAAAAACGCCTGAGAAACAGTCTCACAGGCTGACCATGGTAAGCACGCTCCCAGGCCCAACAAGCAGCTATGTGCCCATGTATCAGACTCAAGAAAAAGACCCACGGGTTGCCTTTGGGGGCATACCACCAGGTGAGCTGAGCAGCTCAAAGGACCAAAGATAAATCCTAGAGTTAAAGAATTCAATGAATAAAATTTAAAAACATAATGGAGAGGTTTAACAACTAGATTAAGCAACTAGGCTTGATCAAGCTGAAGAAAGAATTTCTGAACTTGAAGACAGGACTTTTGAAATAATACCAGCAGACAAAAAAAGAATAAAGAATAAAAAAGAATAAAGCCTATGTGAGTTATGAGATATCATTAAGCAGATAAATATTCATAATATGGGCATTCTAGCAGAAGAAGATAAGGGAGAAGGTGAGGAAAACTATTTAATAAATCATAGCAGAGAATGCCTCAAGTCTTGGGAAAGAGATGGAAATCCAGGTCCAGGAAGGTCGAATAACCAAATAGTTTCAATCCAAATAGGTCCTCTCAGAGGTATATTATAGTCAAACTGTCAAAATCCATAGACAAAGAAAAAAATCAAAGCAGCAAGAGTAAAGCATCAAGTCACATATAAGGGAATCTCTATTTTACTAACAGCGTATTTTTCAGCAGAAACCTTACATTTCAGGAGAGAATTGGATGCTACATTCAAAGTACTGAAAATAGATAAACTTTCAGCCAAGAATATTATACCCAGCAAAGCTATTTTTCAGAAATGAAGGACAAATTAAATCTTCAGAGACAAACAAAACTCAAAGAATTCATCACCACTAAACTAGTCTTACAAGAAATGCTCACGGGAGTCTTATATCTGGAAATAGTATGATGATATCCACCATCATGAAAACCTGGAAAACTATAAAACTCTCTGGTAGAACCAACACACAAAGGAGAAAAACAAAGGAATCAAATCTACAGAAAACCACCCAAGTGAAAAAATAAACAGTAAGAAGTAAGGAACAAAAGATATACAACTAGAAAACAATCAATAAAATGACAGGAATTAGTCCTTACCTATCAATAACCCTGAATGTAAATAAATAACATTCCCTACTAAAAAGATATAGACTGGCTGAATAAAAAGAAAAAGATGACCCAACTATATGTGGACTACAAGAAACTCATCTCACCAATAAAGACATACATAGTATTAAAGTGAAGGGATGGAAAAATATATTTCATGCAAATGGAAACCAAAAGCAAGCAAGAGTAGTTATACTTACATCAGATAAAGCAGACATCAAGTTAAAAGCTGTACAAAGAGACAAATAATTACATTATAAGATAATGCACTCCCATATTTATTGCAGCACTATCACAACAGCCAAGATATGGAATCAACCTAAGTGTCCAGCCACAGATAAATGGATAAACGAATACGGTACATACACACAACGGAATACTATTCTGCCATAAAAAAGACTGAAATCCTGTCATTTGCAGCAACATGGATGGAACTGGAGGTCATTATGTTAAATTAAATAAGCCAGGCACATAAAGACAAATATCACATGTTCTCACTCATATATGGAAACTTAAAAAGTGGATCTCGTGGAAGAGGGGTGTAGAACGGTGGTTAAAAGAGGCTGGGAAGGGAAGTGGAGAGAATGAAAAGAAGTGGGAGAAGGAATAAAAAAAATACAGTTAGATAATAAGTTCTGGTATTCAATAGCACAGGAGGAAAATCAGAGTTCATATTAACTTATTATATAATTCAAAATAGCCAGAAGAAAAAAACTATAATATTACCAACACAATAAAAAGATAAATGTTTGAGGTGATGGCCATCCCAATTACCCTGATTTGATCATAACACATTGTATACTTGTATCAAAATATTACATCTAGCCCCAAAATATGTACAAGTATTACATGTCAACACAAAATTAAATTGCCATATGATTCAATTTACGTAACACTCTAGAAAATGCAAACTAATCTAAATGGACAACAGAAAGCCTATATTTATAATATAAAGAACTCCTTCAAATCAATAGAAAAAAGACAGATAATCCAATAGAAAAAAATGGCAGGAGATTTGAAAACACATCTCACAAAAAAGAATATCTAAATGGCCAATAAATGTGCAAAAATTTGCTAAACATCATTAATAATCACGGAATTACTAATCATAATTAGGTACCACTAGGCCCTTTTTGAAAGGCTAAAATAAAAATAAACAAGTGTGGGTGAAGATATGGTTCAACTGAAAGTCAAACACCATTAGAAGAACTACAGATTGGTACAACCAATTTGGAAATCTGCTTGGCATTATCTACTGAATACAGACATCCCTCACTATTATGAGGGATTCATTCCAGGAATCCCACATAAACCAAAATCTGTGTATACCCACATCCCACAGTTGGCTGTGTGGACTCCACATATATGGAAACGTGCCCCTCCAAATATACAGTTTTCATATCCTGAAAATTCTATAGTTTTGACCCACATTGGGTTGAAGAAAATCCGTGTATAAGTAAACTAGCACAGTTCAAACCCACGTTGTTCAAGGGTCAACTGCTTATGTATCCTTTATAATTCAGTAATTATATGTGTCTGCACCAAAAGACATATGAAAGAATCCAGCAGCCAAAAAAACTGAAATACAACAAATGTCTACCAACACAAGCATGGATAAAGTGTGGTCTATTTACATAAGTAGAATGTAATTCTACTTACTATTCTACAACAAAAATGGATAAAGTGTAGTCTTTACATAAGTAGAATGTAATTCTACTTATTACTCTATAATAAAAATGTATTTTTAGTTTAGCCTTTCAAAAAGGGCATAGTGGTACCTAATAAATCCTAATACTCTGTAGCAATGAAAACGAACAACATGAATGAATCTCATAAAATAATGCTATTAATCAAAGAAACCAGCACAAAAAAGTACGTAATGTATAATCACATTTATATAAAGTTCATCATAAGCAAAACTAACCTATGGTATTAGAAGTCAAGATAGTGTTGCCTTTTGGGCAGGAGAGAAGTGGGCATTGATGGAGACAAGGTATGACCTAGGGGTGGTTACCTGGGCATATTCATTTAGTTATAGTCATCACAACATGCACTTATTACGTGGAACTTTTTTTTTTCCTAAGTAGTTTATACTTCACTGAAAAAGTGAGGTCAATCTAAATATTCAAATGTAGGAGACTTGATTATATTAAGATGAATCTTTTCTTGATCAGCTTCTAACTGAAGAAACTTTTTAATTCCAGATCACTTGTGTTCTAAATATAAAAATATTGTAAAACAAAAATAAATTTAAAAATAAAATAATATAATGTTTTTATCGATATTTTTCTCCCATAGTTGGTAGCTGAATCCACAGAGGGTAATGCTGTCCAAAGAGCATCAAAGACATGGAGAGACAAGAGCAAGGCCTTCATGATACTGGACTTGTAACTTGTTCAATACCTGATGAGAAGGACTCTTCGTGTTCCATATACAAAGTTCAGTCCCATCCAAAGGGAAAGCACAGTCTTGCATGCTACAAGCAAGCTGAACATGAGACACAGACTCCTTGGATTCAACCAGGTATTTTTCTATAACTATATCACTTAGACAGCCACCATTACTTGAGAAAATGTCCTGGGGATTTTCCATCTTCAATCTGAAAACAAAAAGTACATATAAGATAACTACAGGTATTATATTTAATATAGGAAAAAAGTCTATTACCTATTGATAGTTACTAGTTTGACCACACACACATACCACATCATACCTATTTATTCACCTCTCCTCACCCCAAGAAAAAACAAGAGAAATCGCTGAAAACTCTGGAGGTTCCACATTCACAACTGCTCCATTCCTCTCATGGGCTTTCCAATTAAGCAAACCTTGACTCAAATTCCACTATTCCCACTTAACAGACCTTGCTTAGGCTTTCTCAATCAGCTTCCACAACTGTAAAATGAGAACAGTTACTGAGAGGCAAAGACTAAACAATGATCCATATGGCATCGGGGCAGCGCTGGCATTTAGCATTCTAAACGTTGGTTACTGAAATGACTAAGACACAAAGTTATTTTCTGAATTGACCACAGCAAATCAGTTGTTAGGGAACTGCAACTGGAACCCACATCTCCCATAGCTAACCTGGGCTTTACTGAACAATTTCACAACACCCTATGTAATTACAGTTAAGCTACCACAGGTTCTATGATCAGTGATTCACTGGCTACGTTTCATAAAGCATAAACTAATGAAACACTGACAATAAAACATTTCAGATCTTCATCCAACTTTTCACTTAACTTCACAGCTTAACCACTTCAGAAACATGCGGGAATGGCTCTGGGTCATCCTTGATTCTGTTGTATCCCACAACCCACTGCAGGCCAGCAATCAATGCACTTAGAGGCACAGACAACAGACCTGCTCAGAAAGTGATGGGCAAGCACCCAAACATCCAGCGGGGTCATGCAGGCTGTGGGTATTCAAAGCCCCACCCGTGCAGTCCTCATGCTGGCCATGTGGATTCAAAGCCCCACCCGTGCAGTCCTCATACTGGTCATGTGGATTTGAAAAATCCACCCCTGTGCTCCTCATGCTGGCCCTGAGGGATTCTGCTAACCCAACCTCTGCCTCTCTTCCTCTTCACCGCCTCCTCCCTCCACTGCTACTCTTTCTACTTACCCTTTCCTCCAGCTCTTACAACACAGCAGGGCTTTGATTGCCTCAGGATGCACACTTTATCTTCATGCTCCATTCCTCCTCCTCTCTGCAACTTGGGGGCTCTTCCCATTTCCCAGGTCTAAGCAGAGGCCTCTGAGAGCTGGCTCCCATCCCTGCCCCCCACCCCATCTACCTCCTTCCCAGCACTTCACACCATCTAAACTATTTTGACCTCAGGAGGCAGCGGGACATGGATCCATGGCCGGACTGCTAGGATGGAATCCTCTGTCTGAAGGACCCTTGGTCAGACAGGAATTGCAAAGAAAGAAAGAGAACTGTGGGGTGCTACTCATCAGCAGGACCTTCCCCTGCCTGCCTCCTGGCCCCGTGATTTGAGAAATCTGACATTCCAGTGCAGACTGTGAACCCTCAGCACCACCTCTGTGCTGTGGGCGGGGCAGCAATAACAATTTCCTGTGTGCAGGTGGGGAGCAGAATTTCACAAGAGAAATGAGGCAAAGGAAAATGGACTTCAGATCATCTTTGGAAAACACTTCAAAAGAAGCCAGCAAACATTTTCAATACAGGTCTCGATTAGAAACCCTTGTTTTAATATTCATAAGGCCAAGGTACCAGGAAGGTGATAATGTAATTGACAAATGTTCTCAAAATACAATTAGAGGCCTTATACTCTATGATTGCCCTTACAACAAATGCTCTGTGTTACAATAAATAAAAGGGGATTTTTGGCCGGGCGCGGTGGTTCACGCCTGTAATCCCAGCACTTTGGGAGGCCGAGGCAGGCGAATCACGAGGTCAGGAGATCAAGACTATCCCGGCTAACACGGTGAAACCCCGTCTCTACTAAAAATACAAAAAATTAGCCGGGTGTGGTGACGGGCACCTGTGGTCCCAGCTTCTCAGGAGGCTGAGGCAGGAGAATAGCGTGAACCCGGGAGGCAGAGCTTGCAATGAGCTGAGATCACGCCACTGCACTCCAGCCTGGGTGACAGAGTGAGACTCTGTCTCAAAAAAATAATAAATAAAATAAAATAAAATAAATAAAAGGTGATTTTTAAAGGCTTGAAAAGTCTCAATATTTGGAGAAAAACAAAATAAAAGCATGTGTACGTTATTTTAAGGCACATTTGTCTCCAATTCACAATTTTTATCTCACTTTTTTTTAATATTTGCAAAGATACTTTAAGTGTCATATGAAAATAGCTACACCTTCCAAAGCTACCATGGTTACTCTGTAGACTCTGTAACTTGAGCATGGCAATAGGTGCTGGGCAGATGTGTCCTGAGGGGACAATATGAAGCTGCTGTCACCAGATCCACTGCTTCCCAAAGCATAAAACATCTTGGGAGACAGACAAAGAATACACAAAACATTATAGTTGTTTCAAAAATGTTAATAATACACTCTTCAAATTGTGACTGAGTTTCACCTTTTTCTTCAACATAAACTTTAGTTGCAGTATCATTATCTTATTGTCTTCTGTAATTCCCATAGAATTCAGCAGCACATTTTACAAATAATAGTATTTGCATGCCAATTTGCAATTTACAGACCACTTTTGTAGACATTAATAAGCAGGTTTGTATATATGAGTACATAGATTATATCATTCTTACAATAACCCTTTAAAGCGGTTAGGCAAGAAGATGGCAGACAGGAGGCAAGGATAATGTGCGTCTCCCACTAGGATGGACTGAAAGGCATGTGGAGACTCATACTGTGAAGTTCTGTTCCAAGAACCACTGCAGGAATGTACCAAAAAAACTGAAAGAATTCACAGATCCTTTGAAAGAAGCAGCAGGCTACTGCAAATTCCATGAGACAGGCAAAAAACTGTGAGTTCCCAAAATGTGAGGGGAAAAAAACTGCCTCCAAACACACATCCCCACTGGGGAATCTAAAAATCCATATCACAGGAGAAGGACGTAACCTTACCTAGAGCTGAAGCATATTTAGGCAGCCAAGCGAAATATAAAGTAGAAGCAGCAGTGAGAAGAGCCTTGTAGGCATTCCCAGTCTCCAGCTCTAGTCCAGGGAAGCCATCCCTGACTGTTTCTCACAGAGGTCCTCCCTCAGAAAAGACAGCCAGTGGAATTAGGGAGAGGTCAAAGGGTGAAAGAAGCTTCCAACTGAATTCTGTGATAATTTAGACTGGGCACGAACTTCCTTGAGCAGAATCAGGAGTGGGTAAAAGGGAACTGCTACAGATATGAGCACAGGAGCTGCCAACATTGTGGGCAGATGGGGAGGGCAAGACCTGAAAGCCAGCCATGCTTGCTTTCTCAGCGCAGAAGCTTATGGCCTGGGCTGGGACTGAGTCCCACACACAGGCTGTCTGCATCTAAACCTGGCGCTGATAGCTGGGCACTGTGGGAGCAAGACCAGCCTCACAAACTGCGTGGGAGCTGGGTGAGGTCTTCCAGCTTTCCCCGACTTCCCTGGCAACCTATGTGATGCAGCAGACACAGCCATAATCCCCTCTGGAACATATCTCCATTGGCTCAAGAACCACTCCCACATCTCCCACAGCAGCTGCAGCAAGCCCTGCCCAGGGAGAGCCTGAGCCCAGACCCCCTTAACCCTGTCCCCACCTGATGGTTTTTCTCTACCCACCCTGGTAGCCAAACACAAAAGACATAAACTCTTAGGAACACTATGGCCCTGCCCATCACCTGAGAAACCAGGATGCCTCCCCTGGACCAACTTTGGGAAAGTGTATATACCCCTTCTAACACAGCAACTGATACTCTCTCAAAGAACTCCTGAGAAATTCATCACAAAGGATCATGACCCAGCTATAGTCATCTGGTTATTTAAAGTCAGGAAGAATGAAAGAATCTTTAGAGCTGTGAGACAAAAGCATCAGGTAACCTATAAAGGAAAACCTATCAGATTAACAGCTGACTTCTCAGCAGAAAATTTACAAGCCAGAAGGATTGGGGTCATATCTTTAGCCCCCTTGAACAAAATGATTGTCAGCTAAGAATTCTGTATCCAGCAAAACCAAGCTTCACAAACAAAGGAAAGATAAAGTCTTTTTTAGACAGACAAATGCTGAGAGAATCTGCCACTACCAAGCTAGGACTACAAGAAGTGGTAAAGGAAGTTCTAAATCTTGAAACAAAACCTTGAAATACACCAAAACAACCTCCTTAAAACATAAATCTCACAGGCCCTGTAAACAATAACACAACGAAAAAAGGATATTTAGGCAAGAACTAGCATAATAAATAGAGCTCTACCCCACATCTCAATACTAACGTTGAATGTAAATAGTCTCAGTGCTCCACTCGAAAGATACAAAATGGCAGAATGGATAAAAATACACCAATCAAGTATCTGATGTCTTCAAGAGACTCATGTAACACATAGCAACTCACATAAACTTAAGGTAAAGGAGAGGAAAAAGATATTCCACACAAATGGAAACCAAAAGCAAGCAGGAGAAGCTATTCTTACATAAAACAACACAAATAGACTTGAAAGTAACAACAGTTTAAAAAAAAAAGGACAAAGAGGGACATTATATAATGATAAAAGGATTAGTCAATAGAAAAATATCACAATCCTAAATACATACACACTTAACACAGAAGCTCCCAAATTCATAAAACAATTATGACTAAACCGAAGAAATGACATAGCAACACAGTAATACTGGGGAATTTCAATATTCCACTGACAGCACTAGAAAGGTCATCAAGACAGAAAGTCAACAAAGAAAGAATGGACTTAAACTACACCACAGAATAAAATTAACATGTATTTGTGCCTTGTTAAATGCAACAGTCAGGCCAGGCGCGGTGGCTCACACCTGTAATCCCAGCACTTTGGGAGGCTGAGGTGGGCGGATCACAAGGTCAGGACTTTGAGACCATCCTGGCCAACATGGTGAAACCCCTTCTCTACTAAAAATACAAAAATTAGCCGGGCATGGTGCCGTGCACCTGTAATCCCAGCTACTCAGGAGGCTGAGGCAGGAGAATCATGGCTTGAACTTGGGAGGCTGAGGATGCAGTGAGTCGAAATTGCGCCACTGCACTCCAGCCTGGGCAACAAGAGCGAAACTCCGTCCCAAAAAAATAAACAAATAAATAAATCATGAACGCACACACACAGAAACATTTCCACATACACTGCTGGTAAGAGAATTGACATAAACTTATCTGGCAATCAAAAATTCTACTTTTATAAATTTATAACAAGTAAATCATTCTACCTTTTCCAAAATTTATTTCTTCAAGGCTGCCCATCGTAACATTGATTATAATATGAAATGTAGCAACGGTTCTTACGTTGAGTGGAATACAATGCAGATGTTTTTAAAAATGACATTGAAAAATGTTTACTTCGTGTCTCAGAAAGCAAGCTCGACCTAATCTGATGGAAAGAAAGAGTTTAATGTGTAATTAAAAGGTTACAGCAGCTTCATCAACACCGTCAGGACAGCCCCCTTTTCTCCCCAACCCTCAGCTCCACCTGTCTAGGTGCTGCTCATTGTCTGTTCCTATCCGGTGGCAAAAAGACGGCCAACAGCGCCCGAGCGTGGCCTCTCACATTGCAGGGTGCTGGGGAAGAAAGCATCTCTTTCCATTGATCCTTGAACATTTCTCATGAGTTTGGGCCTGTCTGAGACACTTTCCATGTTTGAATTAATCATGTAATCAGAAGGATGAAATGATGCCAAGAAGTCAGGCCTGGGACACAGACCTCTCTATTGAGTCCTGGTCAGCAGAGGGAGAAGGGTGGTAGTCCAGAGGAAATCCAGGGACTAGAGGATTTTTTTGCCAAGAGGATGTGGATGCTGAGACAACAAAAATAGTAATGCTTAGATATATAAAAATATCAAGAAGGATGAACAAAAACTTTAACGAAATATTTACAAATTTAAAACTTCTATTTTTCAAAAGATCATTGGTGCTGGAGCCTAAGAGCAGGGTTTAAGCAAATGGACACCACACGTTATTTCTGAGCTAGGACTGATGGAAGCCAGTACGGGTTGGTTGCTGAAGAGGAATTTGAGGAATCAGGAGAGGCTCCTAGCTTTCTGGCCTGAACGACAAGATACCTCACTTTCTGAGCTGGGAGAGAACAGGTTCCGGCAGGGGAGAAGCATAGATACTGCTTTGGATACATTATGTCAAATGCTGAAACATCAGTTGTAACTTCCTCTAGGCATTGCACCAAAATTTCTTTCGAGTAATTGTGGAAGAAACAGACATCTCTTCTCTAATCCAGTGTGTCCATTTTAGAGGATAACACTCAAAAAGTCATCTTGTTTCTCTCATTTCTAAATGATTACAGAGTGCCTAGCATTGTCCTTTTGCACCAATTACATAAAATAGTACCTATTAGCTGAATGGTGAGGAGTCTGAATACCCCAGGGCACACTGGGGACAGAGTAACACTCTCCCTAAGATGTCCACATGCTCATCCCTAGAACCTCTGCAAACATTAGGTTACACAGCCAAGGGACTCAAGGTTACTAATCAGATGGGCTTCAGAAGAGAGATTATCCTGGATTATCTGGGTATGTTCAATTTAAATACTTTCCTTAACTAAGCTGGAGAGAGAAAAGCTGGGATGATGATGCACCATGAGAAGGACTCAACCTGCTGTGGTTACCGTTCTTAAGACAGAAAAAGGAGCCAGGAGCTGAGGACTGTGGTGGCCTCTAGAAGCTGGAAAAGGCACGGAGAAGAGTTTTCACCCGAAGACTCTGGAAGGAGCCAGCTCCGATGCCACCCTGATTTTAGCACAGTTTGAAACCCATTTTGGATTTGTGACCTTCAGAACTGTAAGATAATCCATTTGTGCTGTTTTAAACCACCAAATCTGCATTAGTTTGTCATTGCAGTATTAACGAATGAATAAAACTGCCTACAAAATGAAAACTGTACAAATGAAATGACAACACCCAGCATACGTCTACACACTGATCTGTGTGTGTCCTATCGGGACTGAACCCTGAAGTAAGACTAGAACAAGCAATAGACAGCAAGAGTCTAGGGTGACCCAACGGTTGAGATGGTGCTAGGAGATCTTGGGAAGAATGGTGCAGTGAAGCTTACAAGGAAGAAGTTAAGGTATGGGCAGCTGTGAAGCAAGAGATCAAGAGATCACATACACACATGCATACACACACACAAAATCTCACACCTGTATACACACATGCACACACAGAATCCCACGCATGCACCCAAACATGCACACATATAAAAAGCTGTCTGATCTAAACGGGTTTGGTGAAAGGTGTGGGGTCAGAGAGCCCAGGGTCATAGGAGAAAGGCAATCTGAAGACCTGAAGACCTCTTCCATGCCTGAAGCACAGGACCCCTTCATGTCTTAAAAACAAAAGCAGACACTGGGCACAGTGGCTTATGCCTGTATTCCCAGCACTTTGGGAGGCTGAAGCGGGTGGATCACAAGGTCAGGAGTTCAAGACCAGCCTGGCCAACGTAGTGAAGTCCCGTCTCTACTAAAAATACAAAAATTAGCCGGGCATGGTGACACGTGTCTGTAGTCCCAGCTACCTGGAAGGCTGAGGCGGGAGAATCATTTGAACCCAGGAGACGGAGGTTGTGGTGAGCCAAGATTGTGCCACTGCACTCCAGCCTGGGCAACAGAGTGAGACCCTGTCTCAAAAACAAACAAACAAACAAAAGCAGAAACAACAAAAAACGATCTCCTGACACCCAACGTCTGACATCGCTGGAATTATTTCCAAAATAAAGACAGAATATGAATGTGCTTGCATTTCCTGATGTGTGCATAGTAAAGAAATAACACCATGACTCACTAGTGTGAAGAGTTCACAGAAAACAATGGTGTGAAGCCAAAGAGGGAAGAAGCCTCGTCAGGACACATAAGCCACCTTCAGGAGGAAGCACTAGCCTGCGCTCAGAACCTCTGGGTCAGTCTGGCCCCAGTGTGCACGAGCTGACGTCCCACCTCTCCAGCTGCCCAACACCTCCGCTCCTCAGTGTTCTCCATTTCAATGCCTACTTCTGCCTCAGTGTTCTCAGCTTCAATGTCTACCTCTGCCCATTCCTGTGTTCTCGGTTTCAATGCCTACCTCTCCTCGTTCCTCAGTGTTCTCGGCTTCAATGCCTACCTCTCCTGCTCCATGGCAGGGTGGTGCAGACGGGGATGAAGGAGTGTCTGGTGCAGGCAGAATCATAGTCAGGGACACACTGACACACACACACACACATACACATACATGTCTGTGTCCAGGACATGAATCCAGGGCAGCTAAATGAACCCCAACCTATCCTCTCATTGAACAGAGGTCAGATGGCCCCTAATATCATTTCCATAGAAAGTTATTTTTCTGTTAAAATATTCATTTTTCTATTTCTGTGGTCTGGCAGTTTTCCCAAGCTCTGCTTCCTCCCTGGAGCCACTAAGAACATGGCAGGACCACATTTCCAGCCTCTCTGGAGTCGAGGGTAGCCGTGCACCAAAATTTCTGGTCTGGAAAACACACCACGCATGCACAGGCTTGGTCCTGTCATAGCCCATGCACAACCCTTCATGCTGGAGGCGGAGGGCTCCAAAGGCTAAGAAGAGGGGCCACGGTGGTGGCACCTGGCGGCCTGTGCTGCTCCCACTAAAGGGTGACCAGGACACCAGGCTGGACTGCTGTGTAAGCAAGAGAGAAACATTTATTCCATGAAGCTGAGGTCCCTTCTGTCAGCCTACCTTGACTGATGTGGGTACCTTGAAGCAGGATGCTTCAGTGACACTGTAGGATGTTGCTGAGTGACTGATGGAACACAGAAACAAACTCAGGAGGGTAAAAGCTCAAGACTCACCTTAGGCAGTGACAAACAGTTCAACTGCAATAACCTGTAATAATGTGGAAAACTGACCACAGGCTTACTCATCCTGCAGCCCTACAGTAAATTATTGCAAAGAATAAGCATTAGCAGCCAACACACGGAATTGGACTATCCCCACCTCCTCTCCCTGCTGTGCCAACCCTAGGGGATAATCAATGTTATAAGATATCCCCAGTGATATCCGTGTACGCATGTGCACAGAACAAGTCAGGGAAAATAAACTAAATTTATTATTTTAGTGAGATTCTAGTGCACCTAAGACTAGGTAAGCACTACAGGAAAAAGCAGTGGCAAGTGACTGTTAAATAAACCATTGTCTTAAAGTTAAGTCAGTAAACACAACGCAGTAATTCCAGATAAACTGGAAGCTGTAGACTTAATACCCCTTTACTGGTACAGTGTGTGTAAATTGTAGAAAATTTAGAAATACGTAAAAAGATGAACTCTCTACTACTCAAGGAGTACCACTGATAAAATCCTGGGCATTTCCTTCTGCCCAGGATTTTTAGAAAGAGAAAATTACTCCCTTCTGATTAGAAAAGATCGCAATTTTTTTCTTTTAGTGACTAAGCAAGCCAGAAACTTGCTGTTTGGCTCGAGCTAGGAAAACTAGCCTGGTAGTTACCACGCAGGGTGAAAGGCCAGTGGGGCATAATTCAGGAGCCCTCAGAGTCCACGCTCCCGCCCTCGGAGCACAGAACCGATGGGTGGTGCGGGATGACGGGCATTTCCATAGCCCTGGTTCGTTCCTAAACTACTGAATCTTTTAAAGAGGTCTGAGTTCGCTTTATACATAGCTGCTTTAATTAAAATAACCACCTGCGCCCTTTTCCTCCGAACTCCACAGGCGCTCAGTTCTCAAAGCGCCGATCCTGCGCCTTCGTGCCACACCAGCCCGGACGCTCGGGCCCGATTTGTGCCCCGAATTCCCCTGGAGACCCTCGCACCAGCACGGCGTCAGGAGGCCGCTTGGGGTGACAAGACAGCGGGCAACGGCTCTGGTCCAGAGCGCGCGTCTCCGCCGTTGGGAGCGGTCACGGCGGAACCCTCAAATCGCCCCCTTTCATAGAGACCTCAGCGGAGCCGCGAGCACCCGCGCAGCCCCAGCGCTCCAGCCCCGCGCCCTAGGCACACGCCCCAGAGCACCAGCTCGGGTTCTGCGCCGAGAGCACCCCGCTGGAGAGGACTCACAGCACCCAGCTCCCAGGAGGGCACGCAGGGAACTAGCGAGCCACGCTGCGCCCCACGCCCGCCGCTATGGCTACCAGCCCGCCGACTCACGCGCGCCGCTATGGTTACTAGCCTGCAGCCCCCGCGCCCACGCCCCTTTCACTATCTCGCGGCAGCAGGCGAGGCCTCGCTTCCGGCCTGCTCACTTCCGGGCCTAGCGTCACTTCCGCCTCCCTGGCGAGGCTCCGGCCTCGGGTCCAGATGCGTAAGGTTCGGCCCCTTGTGGGGAGCGGTGGTGAGTCCGAGAGTGCCATAGCGGCCCTGCCCCTGCCCCTGGTGGGCGCCACGCTAGGGGGAGGGGTTAGCCCACTCCGTCCTGCCCGGGGCCTCACGCGGGTGGGAAGGGACAGTCCCAGCGACAGACCCGGCGCCTGGACGCGCCGTGGCCCCGTGGGCGGACGACGGGGACGGGCTCCGGTACTGAGCGCCTCCCGTGTCCCCAGCAGCACTGACCCACTTGCAGACCCCGGAGCTGAGCCGCCAGCCATGGCCGCTCCCCGCGGGAGGGCCGCGCCCTGGACGACGGCCCTG
The DNA here is from genome assembly GCF_008728515.1 of Papio anubis. NCBI lineage: Eukaryota > Metazoa > Chordata > Mammalia > Primates > Cercopithecidae > Papio > Papio anubis. Next base: position 166,270,283 of record NC_044981.1, read on the forward strand.
CTGCTGCTCCTGACCTCGCAGATCCTGTCCCCGGGGAGCTGCGCGGACGAGGAGGAGGTCCCCGAGGAGTGGGTGCTCCTGCACGTCGTCCAAGGCCAGATAGGCGCCGGGAATTACAGCTACTTGCGGCTGAACCACGAGGGCAAGATAGTCCTCAGGATGCGCAGCCTCAAGGGCGATGCGGACCTGTACGTCTCGGCCAGCAGCCTGCACCCCAGCTTCGACGACTACGAGCTGCAGTCGGCCACCTGCGGCCCGGACGCTGTGTCCATCCCCGCGCACTTCCGGCGCCCAGTGGGCATCGGCGTCTACGGACACCCATCCCACCTGGAGAGCGAGTTCGAGATGAAGGTGTACTACGACGGCACGGTCGAGCAGCACCCGTTCGGCGAGGCCGCCTACCCCGCCGACGGTGCAGATGCCGGGCAGAAGCACGCTCGTGCCCCGGAAGACGCCTCGCAAGAGGAGGAATCTGTTCTCTGGACGATATTAATTAGCATTTTGAAACTGGTACTTGAAATTCTCTTTTGAGTCATTGACCACGCTCTGGGGTATAAAACCCTCCGTCTGTGAAGCTGATTGCAGTTTGCTGTGAACCTTGGTACTTGTACTTGGTTGAAGTTCTAGTTACCTTTTTCTAGTCAAGGGATGGAAAAATAAAGCCATACACAGTTTTGTTACCTCAGTTACCCCCAAAAATAGGAAAAGCAGCAAGCACAGTATTTTCTTTTAAATATCAAAATTCCTGTAAAAGGACTGTGCACAATAAAGTGTTTAGACTCCATTTTCATTAGGCAGGTTGACTAAAAATGATTGCAGTAACTTAGGTTTATATATATAAAAAAAAAGTAGAGCAACCTTTCATGCTGTGACACAGATCAAAGGTTGATACTTTGTAATTTTACTCTGGAGATTCTAAGCGAAGTTCAAGGTGTACGTTTTCAAGAGTTACTAAAATCAAGTTGGAAATGGTTTATGTACACTTCCCTGAGCCTGGACTAAAGCCTCGTGCCTGTACCCCAAGTAGGGATGGTACTCTTCTATACAAAAGAGATTTCCTGGCAGGCAGGTATTTACAAACTGTGTTCCTGTACCAGTCCAATAATGACAACTCTAAATCCAGCTGCACCAAATCTTATTAGGCCATTTGTCATACCTATGAAAATTCTTTAGTTATTAAATAACTTTGTTAATGCTACCTATGGTAGGCCAGAAACAATGTAGATTAGGAAGTTTCATGAAAATTAACTTTTGGGGCTATGGAGAAATAGTTAAGTATCTTAAGTTGCTAAACATTTCCACTGAATTTTTGGAGTGAGCCAGGGTTACTATAAAATACTTCGGAAGATGATTTCTCTACCTGGAATTAGTTTGGAGGGTAAGAGTAGCTTTTAACAGAAATAAATCAACTGCAGATTTTAAGCTCATAATTTGCAAAAAAAAAAATCTTTTATTGGCATAAAAATGAAAATGTTGTAAATAAATTGGCACCAAATATTCCACTTAAATGCATACACAGTATTAGAGTCAAAAACTATTTTATCCCTCTTTGCTGTTTTTCCCCCTTCTGCCCACTTTCCTGGGTGTTGGGGGGGCCCGCTGACAACAGTCACAAATCCAGCGACCTAGGAAAAAAATTGTTAATATGGAATGAAAAATTATCTTTACAGGACTGAATTTTAAGCCCATCTAAACTCTTCTTCCTTAGCTATCACTAATGATATTCCTCTGTGGATTTTGTAGTGAGAAGGGCACTATGAGTTCCTTAATTTAAGGAGAAAAATATAAACTTGTAATCAATGCCATGCAAAATTCATTGCAAGTCAAGGGGGATGGGAGAGATGCAATGCCATACAGTGATACGGACCTTTAAAAAAGTACAATATTTCCTGAAATTCAAACACTATCATACTTCTAAAGTTCAATACATACTTCGAAAGTTCAAAACCCATTCTGGAATTTGGCTTTTTTAAGCCTTTTTCTCTCCTGCTCACTGGCAGCTGTGTGTCTTAACAGCATTCTTTCAAGTCCTGGTGTACTCTGCTGACAGCACTTTAAAACTTTTAAGTTTCTAACAGCACAATGATAAATTGTACTACATACTTGATCTGAATTACTACAGAAAAATAATTATGTTGCTTGCTTAATGATTCCCAGGAAACTTCGTTGTAGGCATATATTTTATAAGAGTATTATACAGTGTTAACTATGCAAGTAAGTTCTAAAATTACACAATTATCTGTGTAATGTTTTAGTCCAATTACTGTGATTTATTCAACTCTGTTCTAAAGTTACCTGGAATTGTCATGCTGCCTCAATTTACAGAAATCTGTAATCGATTTCTATAGAAATGTATAAAGACACAGTCATTTTGTTAAGTTTCTAAATAGATAACATAAAAATAAAGGCTTTGAAACAAGATGATGCTGTTACTTAAGTATTTCAGTAGAAAAACACCAGCTCATTATATAGAACTGTACTTCCAAAACTTAGTCTGGGCATTCTGGCCTCTCATTTATCCTTTAGTTGGAATTGTCTGGGAATGAAAAGCTGGTGGACATGACCCATATAATCATAGCTTTGGTCATATTTGCACATAGGAGTCCACAAGCTCTGCATGTCATGATAACGTTTATGCAGCCTTTTGGAGTGCAGTGCTGGGAGAGTCTTATCACCCAAAGATAGTTTGTTCTTTTTTTAATCTTTACCTGATGGAATAGCACCAAGGCCCACACAAAAAGTATGATAACCTCTGTCACACACATCACAGAACATCATTTCTTCTTCATGGTGGGGTTGTCCACATATAATGCATGTTTTACATTCCATACACTGCCATGGGTAGGTCTTAATCATAGAAACAAGCTCCACTGTCATATCCAGGCAAGAAGGATGGCCTAAATCAAAACCAGTATTAGTAGTATCTCACATAAGAATTTTTAACTTAATATGGCACATAAAATGCTAGTTTGCTTTAGGACTGGCAGAGAATAGCTATAATGTCAAATCACCAAAGAGAAATGAAAATACAATGTAGAAGAAAACACATGGACTGTGTCTGCCTCACAATCTACCCTGTGTATTTATTTGATGACTCTGGTTGAAATCTACCTGAAACTATAAATTCTAGTTTTTGAACCAGCAAATACAGTGGTTAAAATTTTAAGACGACATTTCAATACTTACCACTATTCTCACATTGGGAGCAGTGTATAAGTGATTCAGCCTTTCCTTTCTTGTTGGACTCCTTACCCTTCAGACAAATTCCACATAGAGCATTTGGAATGGCCTTCGGCTGGAAGGGTAGAAGAGGGCTATAAATTCATGCCAGAAGAGCTTACTGTGGGTTTAAAAGGAATTCTGTTACTTTATTGCCCTATTCTTACTTTTGATAACTTGCTAATGACCATTTTGAAAGACAAAACTTGACAGGAATCTGCCTGCAATGTAAGATTGCTTACTGAAGAAAGCATTAATTTCATCATAAAATTTTGTAAACAGCATGATCTCATAAGATTAAATGTAGAATTCTATACTCCCTACATGCACAGTAAGATCTGTTTAATGAATGGAAGGAAAGACGAAATACAATGCCAAATGTCACTATTAATTGGACAAGAAAATCCAAGTAGCAAATGACCATTAAATGTGAGACTTACTCTAAAGAGAAGACCATTTTAAACAGCTTATGTATTAATTTTAAAAACTGCTCTTTTCCAAAACTGTAAAACTAGATCTATAAAATATAAGTTAAAAAATCAGTTTATCTTCATTGGTATAGTGGTACTTTTTTAAAAATCAGTTTAAACATTTTTAATTGAAAGATGTCTCATGCATACATTGGCATGTACATAAATGTTTGTTGAAAACTTAGTTGTGTGATTATTCTCTTTGCATGTCTAATAAAAGAAGCTATACTTAGAAGCATTTACTATAAAATAACGTAAAATTATAAAAGGGAAAAGTAAGTTTTCAGACAAGCAAAAAAAAACTGTAGTCACTTAAAAAATACACAGACCCTCTGAGTACTACTCATCTTTCAGATTAAAAACATGCATGGCCCAGTGAAAGTGTTTGAATTTTAGACATATTTGGTAACCCATGGAAATGACAAAGGAAAAAGGGTTCACTGCACTTAAAATTACCAGGGGAGGGAGGGCATCCGAACGTCACGGCCTTGACTGTTATGAAATGACGTTCACTCATGCTATAGGAATAAGTAAATAATAGTGGTAAAAAAGTAAAAGCAAGCATGGGCCAAGAATGAAATGGGGTAAGGGGACATACATACACACACACGTACACACACACACGCACACACACATAGATGAACTGGGAAAATAATTACTTTAATTAGAATTGTTTCATTTCTGCTTCATTCCCACCCTGCCAAATGCATCCCTTTCCTAATTTACTGAACCAAAAAGAAACCTAAACAAAACTTAAACTTTGTACATATTCCAGCTTTGAAATGTCTCACTGCCACCTTCATAACCTGTTAGACCTAAACAATTTGTTCTTAATTAAGTTTTGTACTTTTTAAATTATCTTTCTTTGCAAAAGATGACAGAGGCATTCAAAAAGAATTTTTGGCTTATTTATTTAAAAAAAGTCAACCTTATACATAAATATAATAAAAACAAGAACTCTAAACAATCACAAATGTCTCTACAAAATAATAAATATCATGGAAGTTAAACATACATATAAAACTTTACTATTAAACTAATTTCCTGTATGTATATTTTTATACCCTGCTCCCCCCAACAATAGGATAGTGTCACATGCTCAAACCATTTAAGTCTTGCAGTGTAGTTACCCTCTGTTGTTACTGCTACATTCTAAACATAAGGTTCTCATTGTGTGTTCCTATACCTAAATAAAAAACAGCTAGGAAGTGCACTTCTATAATCCAAATTCTGGTTCAGTTTTGTAATCATATCTGTACCTGCCATAATATACAGCAGAATGCTATCTCTTAATCCATCAAAACTAAGAAATCTCTTTTGGTTATGGTACCTGTACTAAATGTAAAAGATATACTTATTTAATACTCATAGTTTAAGTTAGATACTGGCATAGTAAGTACTCTAATATCTTTCACTAAAGTCAGGGAAGTAACCAAACAATATTAAATTCTAAAAACAGAACTCCTCATAGGAGATTCTTTACAAAACAAAAGCCAAAAGGAATAAAACACAAGGGTAGTCATTCACATTCTAGAGCAATTCAAGTTCTACAATCATTAAAATATACATTAAACACCTATGATAAAGGGACACCAAAAAATTCTAGGTTTATTTCTAAGTTTAAATCATAATGCTTTGTTAAATCACTTAGTTTTTCTTACCCAACAGTCTTCATCTTGAGGAAAACAGGGCAACATGAGAGAAGGGGAAGAGAGACAGTTTTGTAGCATTTTCTGTGATGAATGCTGCAGCTCAATATACAAAGCATCTGCCCTCTCTAAGAAGCCACAGTGCTGGCATCCAGGACTTCACACAGCAGATAACAACCGTGGCTTAGAGAAGCCAGCCTCAGTGGATTGCACAGTTGAGGGAGGGGTTAATGTGCAGCACTCTCCCCAAGGCCAATGGAACACAATCCCATGTGTGTCTGGTTGAGACAATCAGTTCTACTTCAAATAACTGCAACATCATCAGTTTCACTACTGACAAGAAAATTGAAATACTCATCCTAATAGCTCTCAGCATCTCAAATAAAAGGCTCACAGTACACTTACTTTTCTACTTGAAAAACAGCCAAAGATAAGACTTTCATGGTAGCAATAATATAGTATAGATTTTAATTATATATTTATAGGCTGGAATCCTAATAATTATGCTTTAAATTTCAGGTTAATGTAACCTAAACAATACGGTCCTATGAATTAAGGGCAAGCACTAGTGAATCTTATTAAGCAAACCGACAGATACATTACTTTCTTGAATCTCATATTTTATATATATATATATAAATATACATATAAAACATGACCTTTAGCTTGAAGTACCCTAATATTTAGGCACATCTTGGTTTATTAATACTTTTTATAAAGAGGTTAACTTTTAATAAACATGTTCACATTAATGTATGACTAGATACTGGTTGTTCCCATCTTTGAAATACCTGAAACATTTTTAGGTACTAAAAATGTTCACAGATTATGTAAAATATAAATTTTGCATATCCTACTTGAGTACTATTAGGTTCAGTTAATCTATATGATTTCTTGTATAGTAAATCAATGATAGTGTTAAATAGTTCATTTCCAGCCTGTATTAAAACATCTATTTCAATATTCTCTCTTTTTAACCCATGATCAATCAAGCTTACTGTTGGAAAGATCTACTTAGCACTCAAGAGTTAACAGGACACTGTGCTTTGAGCGGCCACTTCCATTTAAAGCTCTTAGCAGACCAGTAGAACACACTCATTCATGTACACTGTTTCTGAAATTTCATCTTTGGAGCTCACTTGCTTTCAGTTATTAAGCATTAATTTATATATTTAAAGAAATTAGATAAGCTTTATATGTAAAAACAAGTACAAAAATCACATAGCTGCAGCCTATTGCAGCCACCCTTGGAAGCCAACCCTTGCTCAATTAAGCTTAAAATTTGCTTGCTACAGGCTACCAAAAAAAAATAAAAAAAAATTTAAGTTATTTACATAAAAGCATTTTCTAATAAAACATGAAATACACTAATAGGTCACTTTTTTTACTTGAAGAAAGGTAAATGAACATGTTAGAACGTGTTCTAGTTAGTTTGACGGAAAGGTGACTAACTTCAGCCTGTTCTTGTGAATTATTTATCACAATCACAGTTCTGACATACAAGGTGTTTAACAATTTCACTTGGCAAAACTTCCTCATCAGCTTACTCTAAAATTTTCCTTCAATACACCTTCATAAGTGCAATAAAAGCATGTTCTAATACATTTCAGACCAAAGAATCACAAAAGGTAGTATATTTTACTACCACCATCCCAAATATGAAACTGTACAGCTAATTCTTCCTTTTATGATATTCTTAAATCCCTATATGCAAATAAGGCTACACACCTCTCACCTCACCTTTTCTTCAAAAGAAAAGGGAGGGGCAGACAGAGGGAGGAAAAGTTCAAAATATAATAATAGTTGCTGACAACCTACTACTTTACTCTGAGGATAATCAGATCAACAAGTTAACAAGTATGTTTTAATTCTTGTCATAGAATCATATAGGCTCTTTACCAAGGTTATGCTAAAAATCACACAATGTAAATAACAGGTTTTATTATTTTCTATCCCAGAGTTAGCTAAATTTAGCATATGGATCAAGTAATCCTTAGATTAAACCCAGATCTTTCTTAATGAAAGGCACTAAAAAATGCAACTTAGTCTAACAGTATACCCACTCATACTTCAGCTCAGCAGCTTTAGCTACACTAAATGCTGGGGCATTTAAAATGCCAAATAATTATGATCTTTACTCCAAGGAAAGAAAATATAAACTTCTGCCTATGAAATAATGTTTTAAAAACCCATACTTGCCTGGTTATTATTTCAAAGAAAAAAAAAGACTTATAAATTGTACATATACAGAAAACAGAAGCTAAACCATAGCCAAAAGTGACAGAAAAGCCACCAAGGAAATAAAGCACAAAAGAAAGCAGCAGACAGAGGGCACACCATAGAAGAACAGCTAGTGAAGTACAGCAGGCAGAAGCTCCACAATCGTGAAAGTCAAGTGAAAACATTTCAGGGAGAGAGGCTGGTCAGTAAAGAAGCTGAGTCAGGGGCTTTTTTCTTCTACCTTGTACCCAGGAACTGACTTGGACAGTACAGAACGTTTGGGACCATCTTTTCTTGGAGTGGCAGCTTTGTCTTTTGATTTCTGTCTTCCCTGGAAAGAGTCCTCCTGGCTGTCAGGAGGGCTTTCTCCTTCAGATACATTGCCAGAGGAGCTGTCCTGGAGTTTAAAAGGCAAAAACAAAGATTCTTTGGAATTGAGTCTGGATTTTGAAAACTATGGAAAATACTCAAAGTTTTAAAGCCTTATCAATTTAAAAATAAAAAGATCATTCTAAATGTAAGAAAGTTTTTCCCAGTGGAGACTAAAGTAACTTATGTTAAAAATCATTCATCTTTCTTCTAAGTATGATATGGTATAAAACTGATTGCATTCATTTCAGTGCCTTCATCAACTTTGTTTTCTGACCTAAGTGACAAAAATGCAATTATCCGCTTCAGCTACTATTATACGGCACACAGCTTCAACATCATTTTCCATGTCACAAGGGAACATATTTGTTTCACACAAAAATATATTGTTACAAATAAGTGTGGGTATTTTCACTGAGTACTAAAAGTCATTAAGAAGGTCCTTCAGGAAAAATGAAGTGCTGCAGTTAAAAAAAAAAAAAAAAAAAATTCCTTCGAGTACACATTTGTGTTTTCATAATGTTAAACCATGCAGAGCCAATCCCTCAACTATCTACAACAGGATGTGAAAGATTGCATATATTCAAGGTTTAAGACCTCAATATCTAATGATTTAATTCTTCATTTTATAATTTAAAATTTTCTAATTAGAACTTTCATATAAATTATGAAAATTATAAATGAAAAAATTAGATTATCTAGAGCCTCCCTGATAAACACACACTGACTAGAAATATGAATATATCCACTTCATCTTTTTTCTGGGTGTCCACTTATATACATAAAGATACCGAGACTCACACATACCCCCTAACCTCATTGTGCCCTCATTTTTTAAAACACAAAACTGGATTACACTGCATGTGTATGCATGTGTGTGTTTTGGTATTTTTTTAAAAGCATTATGTGCATGTTCCCACAATCATTAAATATTCTTTGAACTGCATTTCTATCCTATAAATGTAATATAATATTACCCACTGTGGGCATTAAAATTTATTTGTAACTTCCAGGATAAAAAATACTGTAAACACTCAAACAGACCTTTTTATTCTAATTAAATTTTTTTCAGCATCTGATTAAATCCTTAGGATAAATTCTACTAGTGGATTTGCGAGGTCAAATTCTGTGGAACTTAAATTGGTAAGACTGCCAAAACGCTTTCCCATAATGTTGGATTAGTTTACACTTTTCCTAGCAGTATGAAAGGAAGTCAGCTTCATCACCCTTTGCATGCCATAGCTCCCCTTTTAGCAACGTAACAGGAGAAAAGTTGTATCACCACTTTAATACTTGAACAGCATCTTATTTTGCATAATATGTATTATTAAAGATGTTTTAGAAGCTGCTGGTGACAAGGAAATAACGTCCATTCAATGGTAGCACAATCTCACATTTAGATTGGCTTCAATGAAAAGTCTGAAATAGCCAGTTACTTAAAACACAATGCTAAGAAATTCAAAGCCCTATGTCATCACTGTGATCAAAGCCCTAAGCCATCAAGGGGATTCTGTTCTCCTTCAGATCCACAGAATTCACCAGCTGCCCATTGTCTTGCAAGCGCATTTTGCTACAAAAAAAGAGTCATACAGGAAAACCCAACAAATTGCACAACATATTACTAAACACAATATTTTCCTATACGAAGCCTAAGATTAAGCAAAAGAAACGTAAGTTAATGCACTCCCTAAACTAAGAAAACTACATTTCTGTGTCAAGAGATCAAATTCTGTTTTGTTCAATATTTTAAGCTAAAGACACAACAAGTTGAATAAATGACTGTAAGCTAATTTTCCAATATCCTTGCCTAAATTGCTCATGGTAACTACAAAGGGGCGATTTTAAGTATAAATCTTACCAAAGGCCACACACGGCTTGTTTTTTTATCAAAACATACTATAAATAACTTTTCTTGATGAATACTTTCTGGAAATTACATGCAACCATCCTTTTTCAAAGAGAGGGTGATGACAGAAGTTCAATGTAACATTCCAGGAAAGCAATTAGCAAAAATTCAAAGAGAAAGGAAACGCTTCCCACTAGAGAGAAATGTTCTCACCGAAGTGCCTTTATTTTTCCGTTTCTCATCACCTCGACCATCTTCGCCATCATCTGAATCACCGTCACTGTCTAGAGCAGGGAGCTCAGGATCCAGAGGAGGCTCATATAGGGCTGTGTTTAATGGCAGATACCGCAGCTCATCTGGTGAGTACCTGAAGTTCAGAGAGTTTATTTTTGGTTTCCCTTTATTATTAAATATAAATAGACTCATCGTTGACCTATGAAGAGAGCCTTAAACTTCTTGAGTAACTCCAAAGACTTCCGAAAAATAGAGTATTAATTTTTAATTTTTGTCATCAAGTAGGGTTAATAAAAAGCCTGAACATCTTTTCACTAGACTTATGTAAAATATGCATTTGATTCTTACTAAGAGATAATGCGCCTCTCCTCTTTGCCCTCAACCCAAAAAAACAAAACAGTAAATAAAATGTCAGTAGCCCCAAGTCTGACTGCCAGCTCACATCCACGTCCACCACTGTTCCAGGTCTTTGCTACTTCTCTGTGCTATCACTCCACTTGTAAAACAGGCCTAATAATAGCATCTACCTCATACACCAGTGCATGGTACATGATATTACTTAAGATAATATTAATATAGGAAGCAAAATTTTTAGTAACAAATTATTGTAAACAAATTTGGGAAGCATGTATTCTAAAAAATCTAATCAACTATTTTTTCTGAAACTAGATTGGCAATCTCTTCCCCTAGGTCAGACAGCAATGCTTTGTGCCACCTCCATTCTCACCCTCAGTAGTCCTCATTCAGGAAGCGACCCTGGATCAGGACTTCTCCAACTAAGACAACACACCAAAAAGCAAAGGAGTTGGTATACTTGCATATGACTTTTAATAATTTGCTGACACCAGAATAAAATTTTTAAAAATTAAAGGCCGAGTGCAGTGGCTCACGCCTGTAATCCCAGCACTGCGGGAGGTCAAGGTGGGCAGATCACCAGAGGTCAGGAGTTCGAGACCAGCTGGCCAACAGAGTGAAAATCTGTCTCTACTAAAAATACAAAAAATTAGCCGGGCGAGGTGGTGAGCACCTGTAATCCCAGCTACTTGGGCGGTTGAAGCAGGAGAATCACTTGAACCCGGGAGGGGGAGGTTGCAGTGAGCCGAGATCGTGCCACTGAACTCCAGCCTGGGCAACAGCATGAGACTCCATCTCAAAAAAAAAAAAAATTGAAGAAAAACTTTTTAAAAAACTGCTGCCCATGATTTAAATTTCAATTAAAAAACCTTTTTAATTTAAAAAATTTCTGCCCAAGTTTGACTTTCAAATGGTGTGAGTTATGATACTATACTTTAAATTCTATTCTCTAAAAAAATAGTCTATTATGAAAAACATACGGTTCCAGAGTAAGGCTTAAGGTTGAAGTAAAAGCTGAGACTTTAAAACAAAATGGGCTGGGTGCAGTGGCTCAGGCCTTTAATCCCAGTATTTTGGGAGGCCGAGGTAGGCGGATCACAAAGTCAAGAGATCGAGACCATCCTGGCCAACATGGTGAAACTCCACCTCTACCAAAAATACAAATAATTAGCTGGGCGTGGTGGCATGTGCCTGTAGTCCGAGCTATTCCGGGGGCTGAGGCAGGAGAATCGCTTGAACACAAGAGGCAGAGGTTGCAGTGAGCCGAGATCGCGCTACTGCACTCCAGCCTGGCAACAGAGCGAGACTCTGTCTCAGAAAAAAAAATCTGTTAGCCCTGTTTTTTTTCAGTTACATTCAGTTTGGGAATAGGAGATAAGTAGCATTTAGGGGCCAGATTGGAGCAGCAGCCAGGCCAGGTCAGCAATGTGGCTGAGGCACCTAGGTGCCCGTGCCTGCCCCTCTGCTCCTTCTCTCATCTTCTCTGCAGTAAAAGTCAGTGTTTCTCAAACTCTAACCTGCACGTGAATTATACAGACATCTGTTAAAATGCAGACTTTGAGTCACAGGTCTAGAATTGGGCCTGAGATTCTGCATTTCCAACAAGCTTCTGAGCAATAATAGTGCTCTGGACCACAGAACATACCCTGAGCAGTGAGGTGCTACAGAACTCCCAGCATCTGTCTCTGACAAACCCAAACAAAATAGGCAGAGACAGAGGCATCCAGATTTCATCAGCATATATTCAAATTCTGACTACAGGGTGGTGTTTACCACAGAACCAGAGAAGAACAGCAACACAAATCCTATATAGTATCTTACGGTGATATCTAGAGACCCCATAATTGTTAGGAGGCAAGTACAAAAGGCTCTGAAACCCCTTACCAATAGCCAATACCAAGTGTAACTAAAACTACTAAATACCTTTTATAATATTCCTGGAATTGTCCGGGGATGAGAGCCACTGGGTAAGAACTGACCTTTGTTCGCTCTGTTGGCAAAACTTTGTACTTCCCTTGAGGCACCTGGATAACCTATGTTAACATAAAGAGAAACACAAAACTGATTCCATGCTAAGAATCAAGGTTTTAGGAAGAGTCCCCACATGCTCTCCACTGCACGCCCACTTCTCCCTAGAAAAGCTAGAATTTTAAGGACATTGGGAGCTATAACCTAAGAGGACAGTTGGTGCTTTCAATTCTATATATTATCGTTTTAGAGGCCTATTCTCCTGAGGAATGGCAATGGATCTCTTGCTCGCTACTTAATAGCAGAGTGATCTGGGTAGCTTATACGACCTCTCTGTAGCTCAATTTATGAAATGGAAGTAATCCTAGTTCCAACCTCACATGGTTACTGTGAGAATTAACATGCAAATCTCTTTTAAAAACTCTTGGGACACATAGCAAGTATGATATGTAGCAATTATTAGTCTCATTTAGTGGAATTATCAACCATAAAGCAAAAGACATCTCACAAAAAAATGTAAATTGAGTATTATTAAGCACAGCATTAAAACTAGTATCTCAACTTCTGAGGAGGAAAAAAACACATGGCCAACATGGTAAAACCCCATCTCTACTAAAAATACAAAAAATTAGCTGGGTGTGGTGGCAGGCGCCTGTAATCCCAGCTACTGGGGAGACTGAGGCAGGAACATCGCCTGAACCCGGGAGGCGGAGGTTGCAGCAAGTCAAGATCACGCCACTGAACTCCAGCCTGGGCTACAGAGTGAGACTCCGCCAAAAAAAAAAAAAAAAAAAAAAGGTGGTACAAAAAATAATGATAAAGGGGGGTAATCGGCACTCTGCAGTAACAAGTAATAAACTAAGTTCAGGGGTACTAAATTTAAGTTATCCTACATGTGTCTGCAAGTCAAAATAAGCTCTTCTTTCTTCCATGCGTTCCCGGTTTAAGTTGCTATTAAATTCAGCTGCCTTTTTGGCAGCTTTCTTAATATACTCAGGCACTTTACTGGCTTCAACTTTCTGAGTATTCTGTTGTTGCATTTGCTGGAAAAAAAAATATACAGTTGGAAGTCACATACAACTTTATAAAATGTCATTCTCCCCAACCCAAATAAAAAATGCCAGTCACCTCAATTACTTACAGAATACTCTTTATAATGGTCTGTAATTCGTTGACGTTCTTTTTCTTGTAGAATAACAGAATACTCAGCATGTTTGGCTGGATATTCTTTTATCATTAAATCAATCACTTCATCACTGCGCAATGCTGTTAAACCTATTTTAGACCAAAAAATAAAAAAATAAAGAAGCTCTTTTAAGGATAAGTGAACAAAAGCACTCTTCAAAATTTACTTCTTCAAACCGCTCCACATTTTAATGGTTTTCCAATAGCCAAAGCAAAATATCTTAGTACATTGGAAAATAATTAATATTAATAATATAAACTCAAGCAATTAAAAGATTATCTTGCAAAAGGCAAACATATCAATTTTCAATCAAACAATTTTATTTTTAAGATTTTATGTGCTTTGAACATATATCCCTTTAGTTAGAAACAACTGTTAAATAATGAAATGCACTATTAACAAGTACTACAGAATACTGGATGAATAAAAGAAAAAAATTCGTTGCATTAAAATGTTTGTGAAAGAAAGATTACAAATAAAGCACAGACATAATTATACAGAACTAACAACTGAACAAAATTTGCCTTTTTGCATTTTAGAGATGTGATCTCGTCATCTTGCCCAGCTGGAGTGCAGTGGCTATTCACAGACATGATCACAGCACACTACAACCCCAAACTCCTGTGTTCCAGTGATCCTCCTCCCTCAGCCTCCCAAGTAGCTGGGACTACAGACACACACCATGCACTCAGCAAAGAACCTACGACTTAAAAAAGAAAATTGTACAAGCTTTGCACACAAAATACAAACACTCTGAAAACTCTGTAAAAATTATTAGACAAGGGCTGGGCGTGGTGGCTTATGCCTGTAATCCCAGCACTTTGGGAGACCAAGGCGGGTGGATCGCAAGGTCAGGAGTTCAAGACCAGCCTGGCCAATATGGTGAAACCTTGTCTCTAATAAAAATACAAAAATTAGCCGGGTGTGATGGCGTGCGCCTGTAGTCCCAGCTACTAGGTAGGCTGAGGGAGGAGAATTCCTTGAACCCGGGAGATGGAGGTTGCGGTGAGCTGAGATCGTACCACTGTACTCCAACCTGGGGAACAGAGCGAGACTCTGTGTCAAAAAAAATTAGACAATTATACTCTGTTATAGAATAGAGGTTGATCCTTGACTTGCAATGGGGTTACATATGATAAACCCATCCTAAGTTGAAACTATCCTAAAAAGAAAAAGCATTTAATACACCTAACCTACCACACACATCTTTGCTTACCCTAGCCTACCTTAAACCTGCTCAGAAGACTTACATTAGCCAACAGCTGGGCAAAATCATCTAACACAAATTTTAATATAAAGTGTTGAATATGTCATGTGATTTGTTACATATTATACTGAAAGTGAAAAGAAGAATGGTTGTATAGACACTTGAAGTATGGTTTCTACTGAATATGCATTACTTTCACACCATCATGAAGCTGAACCATAAGTCAGGAATCACATGTGTGAACATTCAAGCTTTAATCTCCTGTGCATTTTAACAATAATAAAAAATGAAGTAAATAATGTAGCGTTTAAATAGTTCAATTTATTCTATTAATTTTGTAAAATATTTTAGGAAAGAACATACTTATCCAATATCATCTCATAAATGTTCAGCTTGAAAAATTCACATTAAAAGCTATTCTTACCTAGAGTGCACTGAGTTTCAGTAATGACATTTAGTTCTCTCAGGTAGAGTTTCTCCTTGTGAGACAAATCTCGTCGCTCTAAATCTCCAAAAAAAAAAGATCAAAAGACTATTAAAAACAGCAAAACCTTATGCATTTGTAAACCTTTTAAAAGCTTAAAAAGCTTGATTTTTTAAAATATTCATATTACATATTCCAAATATTATTAAAGGGGCTACAAAAAATATTACATATTCAAGAAATAAAACTCAGCAAGATACAAAAGTTAGAATAAAATAGAAAATAGAATAATCCAAAGTAAGAATGTCATATACATAACTATACTAAACTAGTTCATGAGGAATAGCCTTTCTCAAATTCAGATATGCCTCATATAGCTAACTCTAATCCTTAGATCAAGGGACAATGGTAAAAATCCCAAACTTGACTATAAAATGATTTGTTCTAAAATTTTCCCCAGGAAATTCACCTTTCCCGTTTTGCTTTTAAATCAGTTTATGAGCCACAGAAACTATCAATAACAAAGAGAGATGCTGAATGATGGTAGTAAATGACAAACAGCCAGGCGTGGTGGCTGACACCTGTAATCTTAGCAATTCAGGAGGCTGAGGCAGGACAGCTTGAAGTCACAAGTTTGAGACCACACAGGGCAACATAGCAAGACTTCGCATCTCTAAAAAAATAAAAATTAAAAAAATGTGCCACACGTAGTGGTGCACACCTGTAGTCCCAGACACTTGGAAGGCTGAGGCAGGGGGACAGCTAGCCCAGGAGTGCAAGGCTGCAGTCAGCTATAATCGCACCACTGCACTCTAGTCTGGGTGACAGAATGAGACCCTTAGTCTTAAAAAAAAAAGAAAAGAAAAACAGCAAGCACAAGAATATAAAATACATTATAATCTACAGAAAAATGCAGAAGTTGACAGTGTATCATAAAGAATTACTATCGATTATAAATCAATCTATTATATAAACTAGTACCTGGATATTTCCTTTTAAAGGAGGTCACACCCAAATATTCACTGACTTGTTCTTGAAGCATATAGTATTCTCCTGTTTCATCCGGTGGCCATTTGTACTCTATCAAATTTTCTGCTGGATAGTAACTAAAGCTAAGTACAGAAATATATATTATGCATTAAATGTGGCTTTCATTAATTTTTAATCACTTTTATTGAGGATATTTTGAAAACTATTTTAAGTATTTAAATTATTTGCCTCCTATGACTTGACTTCCTGTGTATCAAAGAAAATTACAAAACAGGTACAAGGAATAGAAATAAATATGTGGTCTACCAAGTCAAAAAGGTACATTGAAAATAACATCTTTTATACACTGGAAAAAATCTAGAATCACAATTGCTAAGAATGAAGGCATTTTTAGTTTAAAGGACCTATGAGGGCAAAGCAAGGTGATGATGATATCAGCTCTGAATTCTTTCTCTTGGGCTTAAAATGCATAGCCAGTATTTCATCCACCCAAGGAATAATCAACTTCTGTCCCTTGTCTACTGTTCAGTGAGTCATAAATAGCTGAGAAAACAGAACTCTTAAAAACCTGTATCTCAGTGCATCATATCATAAACCGTAACTGTTTGTTCTCAGATACTCCACAAACCCAGAAGCAAAGAATAGACCTAGTTTGAAGGTGCCAGGGTATCACAGTCAATCTCCATCCTGAGTAACAGAGCACAGATTTCAGGATCTGGGCCAATTCAACCTCTAAATCAGACACAGGAAAGTGACACTATGTTATGCATCCATCTATTTTAAAAGTAACCTTCAAAAAGAACGGTGTTCTCAAAAATGGTGCTGGGAAACTGGGTATCCACATGCAAAAGCATAAAATTGGACCTTTATCTCAAAATGGATCAACAACCTAAATATAAGAGCTAACTAGAAAACTCTTAGAAGAAAACATAGAAATCTTTCACAGCCTTGGATTTGGCATTACATATGACACCAAAAGCACAAGCAACAAAAGAAAAAATAGATGAAAAATTTGGGCTTCATTACAATTAAAAATTTTGCACACAGACACTATCAAGGGAGTCAAAAGACAACCCATAGGAGAAAATATGTGTAAATCATGTTTTTGATAAGGTATTAATACATAAAATATATTTTTAAAATTCCTACAACTACAACAAAAAAAAACACACAAAATGGACAAAGAACTTGAATAGACATGTTTCCAAAGAAGCTATACAATGGCCAAGAAGCAGACGAAAAGACGTTCAATATCACTAGATATTATGAAAATGCAAATCAAAAATCACAATAAAATATCACTCCACACCCTTTAGGATAACTATTATTTAAAAAAATGAAAAATAACAAATTGGTGAGAAATATGAAGAAACTGGAAACTGTGAATTGCTGGTAGGAATGTAAATTGGTGCAGCCCCTATGGAAAACAGTTTGGCAGCTTCTCAAAAAATTAAACATAGGATTACCATATAATCCATCTACTCTATTCCTAGATAAGCATCAAAAAAACTGAAAACACAAACTCTGAACACCAATGCTCACAGCAGCATTATTTACCTTGGCCAGAAGGTGGAAACCCAAATGCCCAACAACATCTGAATGGACCAACAAAATGCAGTATATACATAAAACGGAGTATTCAGCCTTAAAAACAGAACAAAAGTCTGACATATGCTACAAGGATGAACCTGGAAGATACTCAAAGTTCTAAGAGAAATAAGCCAGCCACAAAAGGACAAATATTTTATGGTTCCACTTATATGAAGTAACTAAGTAGTCGTATTCATGAAAATAGAAAGTAGAATGATGGTTGCAAGGGGCTAGGTAGAGGGAGAAAGGGAAGTTATTGCTTAATGGTTATAAAGTTTGCGGTAGTGAAAAAGTTTTGTAAATTTATGGTGGTAATGGCTGTACAACACTGTGAATGTAACTGATGTCAATGAATTTCACACTTAAAAATTGTTCAAATGACCAATTTTATGTATGTATGTATTTTACTATCATAAAATTGTTTTTTAATTACACTCAGTAACAAGACCAACTTTGGTGGCACATTATAGAATAGGAAGAAAATATTCTACAATTTTTAATAATTGCCTTTGCCAGAGCTGGGGGAAAGGGGAGAGGATGTTAAGGCAAAGAGAAACATCACAAAAAATATTAATAACCAGTAAAATGACAGTACCCAAGATCTTGACTTGAAGTTTCACAACTCCTAGAACTATCTCCTGAGCCCATTCGCCTCCTTTTGGATGGCTGGGTCCCATCATTTGAATTATCTTCATTATCATCCTATACATTTAAAAGATTCAAAAATAATAATTAGAGAAAGAATAAAAGAACAGTAAGTCTCAATAAGTGAAAGACTGTCTAAGGACACGTAGTCATACAAGCATTAACTTCATATTATAATTAAAAGGGACCAAGAGTTTGGCATGAGCAAGACCTGGAATAAAATTTAAAACTGATCTTCAATCAAAATAAGAATATTTTCAATTAACCCGTAAATGTAAATCTGCTTTTGCTTTCTTGCCAACTGAGGTTAAAATGCTTTCTGCTCTTCATAAACACATAAAACTGCTGCATCACTCTAGGATTAAAGCAAACTCTCCTACCCAAGCCCAGGGGGGAAAAAATGTATGGATCATTTACAGTTCCCAGTTCAACTTGGAGTCGGTTCATAGGACTATTTTAATTGACTAGGCATTTATGTCCCCATGAAAAGGGGACATACAAGACTGAAAACAATTCTAACTATTCACTCTTCCTCTTACATTGCTAAAGGTTAGCAAAAATATACCCTAGTAAGGGTCATCAATCTATAATACAGCAACACACACTTCAAAAAAAGAACCCTGAGGCGGGAGGGGAATTTTTTTTTTTTAAGGAAGAGGTTTATATATTTTTAATGTAATACATTCTGTGGCAAGAACATGAAGGTTATAAATTCAAACACTGCACTCAGAAAATGTATCAGATGTTAGGAAATTGATTTATTTACTTATCAGCCAAAGCTTAAGGTCTAAAAAAATCATAATTTTTAAAATGTAATATAGCTTTTAACGCTAATCCAATTTTGCTAAATATCATGGTCTTCTTGCTACATATTAAAATGAAAGGAATCCTACAGAAGAATATAAAGTGGCAATATGGTATAGTGGCCAGGCATGCCAGAGCTGGACGGCCTAGGTTCTCACTGGGCACCGTCCCTTACTAGCTGAGTAAGTTACTCTCTGTAAGCATCTCCTTATCTGAAAATTTGAGACTATAATAGAGCCCCTATTACATGGCTAATTCAATGATTAAATGAGCTACTATATTACAAGTACTTAGAACAAGGACTAGCGAATTATCTGACAAATACTAGTTAAAATGATGATTATGATAATAAAGTCTCAAATGTCCCTAGCTCCTAGGAATTTACTGGTTCCTTTCCAAATAGTAAAATATATAATCTTTTTCAGTCCTTATAAAATTAGCATTTCATTAAAGAGCTCTGCACAGTCTAAATCTACTCTCTGAAAATCTGCGTGAGTATCACAACTGCAACATTTCATATTCAATACTTTTAACATAATTCATTTTAAACATTCCAGTATTTTTTTCTATTTTATTTGTGAGCATTTTAAGGATTTTTATGTCCTTAAACTTAAGCATATTTCCCTTTAGCTAAAAAATTGAGACACTCAAAAATATACAAAAATAGTTAAAAACGCAAAGTGCTCAAAAAAGCTGAGACTACAATTTCATAAAGTGTTTTAAATTACTAGTACAAATTCTAGGCAAAGGCATTATTATATAAAGTGAGCATCTGGGCAGAGAGCCTTTTTCTAGAGAGAGGTAGTAACAGCAATATTGTTCCCAATACACGACGGAATGAGGTAAGAATTTCCGTGTAATCGCAATACTGATACACAGGCCCATGTTTTCAAAGACTCCCAAATGTACTAAATCAGAGATGTGCCTTCCAGAGTTACAGGTGGTTTCCACCTACGGATCAGATGAATTTCTATGCATCACATCCTTCTCAAGGCTCAGGGGTCAAGAATGCACTCAGTGGGCACTAGCTCAGTGCCCTCCAGGTGCCGGGCCAGACGTCAAACACTGGAAGTGCAAGGATGTGCATTTAGAGTCTTACAATCTAGTTACTTCCATTGGCGAGGGCCTTTGAGGAACCTTCAAAACCAGTCTTTCTCTTACGGCACGACAGACGTGCGCAACGGGAAAAGCTCCCGGGCAGGCGCAGCCCCGCTAGGCTGCCACAGGATGGCTTCCCCTGCCAACGCGCACACCGCACACCGCACACCGCACACCGCACACCGCACGAAGGCTGGCTGGCTCTGAAGCATTTCAGTTCCCGCCGCCTTCTAAATTTCAACCCAAGTTCAAGTTTCGAGGCTTTTAAAACATCATTCCTCCCTTCCAACCTTCTGTCACAAACTGCTAGCCTAACTTTGGAACCAAAACGTTTTGATGCGTGACACTCTACTGCTCATCTCCATTTTCTCCACAAACACCCATTTTTCACCTCCTCAAGCAGTAAAGTTTTTTTAAAAAAAAGACTTCCGCTGAAAACATCCGGACGCTTGCGTATTTACTTAGTTATTACACTAAGTTCACCAACTGAGTGTGTTGATTTTCCATATCGTTCGCCACTCGGGTTTTTGCAGTAAGCTTTCAAACACTTCAGCAAACTATGCGCGGAATGAAGACTGAGCGAACGCGCGCTTCTGCAGGCCCCTCCGAGGCCAACTCTTTCGGCCCCGGACGCGTTCCGTTCCGCGGCTGGCCCCGGAAGAGGCGTTTTGGGGACAAGCTTGTCAAGCGGGGCCGGCCGCCAACTTCGGGGAAGCCGCGCCGCGTCCCCCGCCCGCCCGCACTTGTTGCTCGCTAGAGGCCGCGGGCTCCCCTCGGGGCCCCGCCTGGCCGACCACCTCCCTCGGTTTCCCCAGGCGCGGAGCCCGGCTCCAGCTCCACGCCCCGGAGATTCAGGGGCGTCGCCGGTGGGACTGGGCCGAGGCCCCGGCACACGGGCCCCGGACGGGGTCAGGGTCGGCTCGCACCGGCCGCTTCCTCACCTTCGGGGACTGCGCTCCGGGGGTAGCTGGGTCGCTGTCGCACGGCCGCGGGGACAGCGCAGCCCCGGGCCCGGCCGCCGCCGCCATCAGCCCGAGCGCCCCGCCGCCGCCGACGCCGTCGCCTCCCCGCCTCGTCCCGGCTGCCGCCGCCGCCGCTGCCGCCGCCGCCGCCGCCGCCGCCGCGCGGGTCTCCCGCCGCCCCGGCCCCTGCCCTCCGCCCACCCGTCTGCTGGCTCCCTGTTGCTGCGGCGTCTTCAGGGCTTCCGCCAGTTGCTGCTGCCACCGCTATGAGCCAGCCAGCGCGTCGCGCGAGGTTGAGGGCGGGCTGGTAATAATGAGGCCGGCAGCAAGCCCCGTCGCCCGGTCCCTGTCCACCGCGGCCGCCGCTCGATACCTGCTCATGCTCCTGTTGATGGCCTGCGCTGCTGTCTCTCAGTGCTGCTGCGGTTCTTTTTCAGTCTTCGCTTTCGCTTCGTTTTCGTTCTCATGCGCTGCCGCTGCCTTCTTTCAGTCTCTGCTGCTCCTCAACCTTACAGCTGCCTTTAGCTCCTGTTGTTCTTTCGAGTCCCTGCGGCTGCCTTTCAGCCCCTGCTGCTGCCTGACTTTCACGGCCTGGTGCTGTAATTTCCGACTGCGGTCCTCTTAGCCTGCGCGCTCCTGACTCCTGCCTGCCTCCGGCTCCGCTCCTGGTTCTGCTTCGTCGCCATCACTTGGCAAAGCCGGTAGCCGCCCTCCCCGCGGCCCCCGGCCCGGCCCCTCCACGCGTCACCCTCGCTCCCTTCCTCTCTCCCGGTGGCGCCCGCCCTGCCCTGCCCTGCCCCGCCCCTCCCGGGGGTCCCCGCCCCCCCCCCTCCCTGCCGGGGGTCGCCCTGCTCGGAGCAGCCGCGCGGAGACTGCGCGGCCTCCGCCTCCGTGCGCTCGCAGTCGTCGCTCCTCGCCCGCCTTTGTTCTCGGACCGCCCCTCTCGCTGGCGACGCTCCGAGAGAGCCGCGGAGCCACCTGCCAGGGCCGCGCTTCCCCGAGCATCCAAAGCTGTCCCCGCGGGCTGTCGACGCCCGCGCCGGAGCGTGCGGGAGGCACGGCGGGAAGAAGTCGCTGAGATTTGGCCCTCGCGGCTTTGCGTTCCCGCGTGGTTGATGCCTCCGCCGAGAACGCGGTCGGCCGGGAGCCGGGGAGGAGCCTGGACGCCGGCCTGGCAGGTACCCCCGCGAGAACGTGGGAGCCGGTGGGTTTCAGATGCATTTATTACTGATCTCGGGCTGCATCAGGGCACTTCTAGGACCGCACTGAAAACAGCGGGAAGTGAGGAGCCGAGCCTGGGTCCGGGGCGGCCCGCCGTACAGCTGGCCTGCGTCTCCAGATGACTTGTTCTGGAGAGTAAAAAATGTTCTCGGATTTAAAGTACAATCCTGTCTCCTTTCCATTCATTAGTGTTGCCTACACTCAGCAAACAAAAGTTGGGAAAGATGAAGGGATTATTTCTAGCGCATCACACTGACAAACACCGACGTTAACACGCCCAGTCCAGCCTGGCTCACTTGCCTCAGGTCGGAGAGGTCACCACTGACAACGCCTGGCCTTCAAGCCACTCCTAATCCAGCTTCGTTCTCTCCGCCGCAGCCAGACCAGCCCTACTGCCTCCGCCTCAACTCGCGCAGGTGTAAGCTTCCGCTGCACTCCTTGTCTGACTCTGCCCAGAAGAAACTGCATCTTTCAACTAAGTACTTTTCACTGATAAGGGCCCTCCAGTCAGATTCTCTGGATAGAGTTTAGCGTTTTGTTTTTTTTGGTTTTTTTGTTTTTTTTTTTTTTTTAAATCTTCAGCTATTTGGTACTCCTTTCCCTCCGGGATTGTGTCTCTGGATTGTGAAAGCTGGCAGAAGATAGAGTCAGGAAAAGCCATGATGGGAAGGTTCTCACTAATAACTGCCTGATATAAATAATTGGCACAAAAGACTGCCAAAACCACAACCTTGCACAAAGGCCACAAAACTACACAAAAAAATGCTTCAAGGACATTTGCACTGCAACTGCCTGTCCAACCTTGGACTGGCCATCCCCTTTGTTACTTATCTTTGTAGCCAAGGATAATTGTTTCAAAACAACTTACGTGATCCTCCTCGTTTTTCCTTTTTAAACCCCTTGTCTTCCTTTACCTCCCTGAATACACCTATAGTTTAACACCATATTCTACATTGCAATGCCCACTCTCGAATAAATTTGTCATGTTTGGCAAACCTGCCTCTTATTTAGGTTGACAAATTCAAATGCAAATTTATTCCGGAGTCAACAAATACTGATTCAGTCTTCCAATGTGCAAGGCAAGGAAGAATATTAAGGAGGCACTGTATAGATTAGATCCCTGCCTATAGGCAGCTTCAACACTAATACAATATGGTACGAATATACAATTGTACTTTAAGGCAGCGTAGGTGGGAAAACAACTAGCAACTAAAAAAAAAAAAATGGAGTTTACTACCAACTAAAAAAGTGGAGGTTTCAAGGTTGACATAGAATTTGAAAACTGCTTTAAAGACAGGTAGGAAAGATACAGGTAGATGTGCAATGGAAGTAGACATTGGGTTTCAAGCCCCAAACTGGCTGAGGGGTGGTAAAATAGACATATTCAGGTACATTAATCATGCCAGTTTGGCATAAGAATAAGGTAAATGAAGATGGATTCTAGGAGTTAAGGATGAAATATGTAGGGAGGTACTA
Organism: Papio anubis; assembly: GCF_008728515.1. NCBI lineage: Eukaryota > Metazoa > Chordata > Mammalia > Primates > Cercopithecidae > Papio > Papio anubis. The sequence goes on from NC_044981.1 coordinate 166,294,215, forward strand.
TGAGGTAATGGAGAGAACAAAGATTTAGAGTTAAGACTTTGGTTTGAATCCCAGCAGTGCCACTTATTAGCTATGTGATCAAAGGTAAATTAGTTAATCTCTCTGACCCTCCATTTCCTCATTTGTATAACAATAATGTCCAATTATTCCACAAATATTTTATGGAAAGCCAAGTATTAACTAAGAACTATGTTCAATGATGAAGATATAAAAAACCATTTATTCATTCATTCATCAAATACTGCCTTACCGTTTACTAGAGTTAGGCCCTGGAAATACGGTAATAAGGGGGAAAAAAAGCATGAAACTGTATAAGACCACTTAGATAATGCAGATATAGGTGAAAATAAGGCCCAAGACCAAGAAGTCCAAAGGTACTCAACTTGTGGAAGTAAGATAGAGAAGGAAAAAGAAGAAAACTAAGTGTAAAGTGCTGTAAACTGAAAGGAGAGAGTGTTTTAAAAAGAGGGACTGGTCACCTCTCCTAATGGAGAAGTGTGTTTGTAAAGGAGTTATTATAATGATGAGCCATGAAATCTAAGCTGGACAAGGCAGGAAATTTGAGGGCTGTAAGTGGTGAAAAAAGTCAATGAACTGGAGATTTCAGTAAGATTGGAGAGTGGCTGTCTTCAGGGTACTAGAGGTGGTGAGCTGGAAGGACAGGAAATGATTGAATGAGAATAACTTGCTTGAAATAAAGATTTCAGAAGTCATACTAATATTGGCAAGAGCAAGGTCTAGAGGAGTAAAAGGCAACTGAATGTGAGTTGGTTAAGGAATTAGAAAGTAGCATACAGACAGTCCTAGCGTGGCATAGTAGAATATGACTATAAAAATGACCATGGAAGTTGAAATTGTGCAAAGTGGTCTTAATAATCAAAGAGAAAAATTAAATTGTTCTGTGACACTTAAGAACTTTTGTTGAAACATCAAAAACTCTCTTACTGCTAGGTAGACATATATCGGGAATTTTTTTAAATTGTAAAACTAATTTATTTAGTATGCCATAATTTAAAACATGAGAAACATGGAGAATCAGTCTTTATTCTTTGTAAAAAACAAAAGAAAACAAAAAAACTTACCAATAGTGGTGTGAACTGTGTTTGCCTCTTCTTATATGATTAATCTTCTGTCTTCATAAATTGTCATTCTGCATTCTAAGTTTAGATTAGCTTCCAACATTTTGTGTTTGCATTTTCAATCTTGTGAACTATTCTCAGGAATTCTTAAATACAAAGTGTATCAGCAACACTTCCTGTGGGCCTCTTCACCCTTTTGTCACAGCCACTTTACTCTCTTAACATTAATCAATTCATAAAATGATGAAACCAGAATTTACTGGCTGAAAAAGGTGTTTATTTAGTCTCTTTGTAATTATCATTTTCTTTCAGCAAGACAACCAACTTCAACACTTCGCCCGAGTGCTAGCCAGACTGATTGGGAATAAATTTAAATGTATTACAGTCTTCAATCAAAAGCAGGAACAAGTCTTTATATCAGCCATAATTTGCATTCTCTTTCTAGTGCAATTTAAACTAAAAGATCCTGAAGCAACTTTACCTTCTTTTTTCTACTCACTGAACATTTTCTCCGTGGTGTCTATGGTGCGTTTTGCGTAGGCCGAGGTCTCATCCTATCTTTGCTTTGCTTTTGTCATTTTCAAATTCCCTAATCACGTCTAATTTCATTTCAGCATTTTTTTTTTATTCGCTGTACTTTCATCTTTCTTGTCCAATTCCCTTTTAATGATCCATTTTTGTAAAATATCATGTTAGTTTATCACTGGGAAACAAGGAAGCTATACAACTACATGCTTTGCTGTTTATAAACTGAAAAACTGAGTAACGGTCGTGCAGTGACCAATAACTGACAGACTCTGAAAGAAGGATTGTGATATCTGCTATGGACTGAATGTTTGTGCCTCACCCGCAAATTCATAAATTGAAGCCCTAATTCCCAGTGTGATGGTATTTGGAAGTGAGAACTTTGGGAGGTGATTAGATTTAGATGCGGTCATGAGAGTAGAGTTCCCACGATGGGGATTAATATCCTTTCAAAAAGAAGAGACCCAAGATTCATATTCCTTCTCTCTCTCTCCCCTGCCCCCACCCCCACCAAGGAAAGACCATGTAAGGACATAACCAGGAAGAGGGCCCTCACCAAGAACCCACCACGCTGGCACCCTGATCTCAGACTTTCAGCCTCTAGAACCTTAATAAAAAATATTTGTTGTTTAAGCAACCCAGTCTAAAGCATTTCATTATATCAGCCCAAGCTAAGACAATGCCCGTCTGTTATTTACATAGTGATCTGTGAACTGAAGAGCTAGCTGTGATTTTTGTTCTTTATGCAATTCCTCATATAAAGTTAATATGCCATCATAATTGAAATGTGAACCACGTTGTTGGGGAACTGGTATTATTTAACTAAACCACAGTAAATGAAATTTGGCTTGAATATTCTCACGGTGAAAATTGCACAGTGCATACTAGAACCATGCAAAGTGAAGACTACGTTGTTGGATGGCTCATCTATGTGGATGTTGAAGTCCCAAGGAAAGATGACAGGAGTTGGGTGGGGATGTAGCTCAAGTCTTCAAGTGATGGGGAGGAATAAGCCAGGGACTACAGGCAGCAGAAATCAACAGGTAAAATATTATATATCCAGATAGCATAAATTTTCAGGAGACAGAATTTTTTTTAAGGTCAAAGGGCTTACCTACCCTAACTCCTGGCTGTAAGTCATCAAGGGTTGAGAGGCAAAAAACAGCCTTCATTTGAGAGGGCTGTAGTGGCATTCCTCTTCAGGGAAAAGTCAGATTGCTTTTAAGGAAAGGAACTCAAAATGCATGTGGAAGAGCGGTTGGGAATACAGAGGAACCTGATGAACCCTACAGAGAAAGTTCCCACAGGCTGCGGTGGCTCAGGCCTGCAATTCCAGCACTTTGGGAAGCTGAGGCAGGCAGATCATGAGGTCAGGAGATCGAGACCATCCTGGTTAACATGGTGAAACCCCGTCTCTACTAAAAATACAAAAAATTAGCCAGGCGTGGTGGCGGGCGCCTGTAGTCCCAGCTACTCGGGAGGCTGAGGCAGGAGAATGGCGTGAATCCAGGAGGCGGAGCTTGCAGCCAGCGGAGATCACACCACTGCACTCCAACCTGGGCGACAGAGCGAGACTCCATCTCAAAGAAAAAAAAATAAAGTTCCGTAACCCACCTGAAAAGCTTAGAGAAGCAAGGAGTCAGATGAGCGGATGTTCAGATTTGACTGATGGAATTGTTTATGTGTTATTTTATGTGAGTGATCTTCACAGTGGGCAAGTGGTTCAAAAGTTATGTATATGTACCTGAATATTTAGCACGATAGTCTGGTGGGGTCAGGTGATTCCACTCTTTTATAGGATCATGGTGAAGTACAGCCTAGGTGGAGTGGGGAAAGAGGCTGATGATAGCAGGGCAGAGGTTTTCTTGGTACAGGTCTCAACATAGCTTATTGGGGAAGAAGAGGAGGAAAGGAGTTTTATGTTAGAGGAAAGGCAATAATACAAGATACTATGAGAGGACAAAGGAGGGTATCTCACCCAATCTGGAGAAGCAGTGAGAGAGACGTTGGATTGGCAGTGAGAAGTGTTGCTAGGATCTGAGATCTTTATGAGGCACCTGGAATCCACTTAACTTCAGAAAATAGCTGAGTATTATATTATGGACAATCTAGAACCTTAAGAGTAGGCAGAAGAGTTGGTATTCACTCACAAGGCAATCAAGAGCCACTGAGGGGTTTTGAGGCAAGGAGTGATATAAAGTTATGCTTCCAAGATGAAAACTCCATCAGTTTTATGTGTAAGGTATGGAGATGAGACTTAAGGCAAAGAAAATAGGCCCATTGGGTTTTCTCCCTGCCTCATTCTTGGAAGCATTTACTAGAGGTGTAGTTGCTGAATACCAGCAGCCCAATACAAAAGAAGTTCAGTGAGGTCAAGGGCCTTGTCTGTTTTTTTCACCACAATACAATCTGCATCTCACACAGTGCCTAGAACATAGTAGATGCATGATTCTGTTGAACAAAAAAATAATAAATGAATCAATGAAAGAAAGGAGCTATTGAAACGGATTTGAGGGAAGTGAGTACCTAGGCTAGAGATACAACAGAAATGGGAAATTGAAGCTATTTTGAGCCACTTCAAAAAGTTAAAATCTATAGAATTTAACAACTAATTATATATGGGGGTTTAGAGAAGGGAAAGAAAACAGAGCTAAGGTAATTTGGAGGTGTCAAACCTAATAAAAATAAGTGTGCATAAGTACTTGATTATATATTATTTAATTCACATGTAAACCTTAGGAAAAAGGTGTAATTCTCATTTTACAAACAAGTCTATCTATGAGGCAGTCAATTCAATTACCAGGTAGTGAATTTTGCAATTAATTCATCCTGACAAGTTCATCAGTAAGGCACATTGCGTGATATGACATATTTCATACGTTTGTTATTACTAATTTTTTCTGTGGTCAAGATTAGCATCAATAGCTCCTTTTTACGAGATTTTTTTGGCTACAACTATCATGTGTATGCTCTGTATAATGGTGGAGTGATTTTTTTCACCAAGCATATTTTTATTTTATTATGAAAGAACAGTTGTTGTGATATATAGTTGCCAGAAGGAAACTCTCAGATAATTTTAGTTTACTAATAGAATCGGTAGAAATTGTAAGAAAAGGCCGGGCGCGGTGGCTCAAGCCTGTAATCCCAGCACTTTGGGAGGCCGAGACGGGCGGATCACAAGGTCAGGAGATCGAGACCATCCTGGCTAACCAGGTGAAACCCCATCTCTATTAAAAAATACAAAAAACTAGCCGAGCCAGGTGGCGGGCGCCTGTAGTCCCAGCTACTCGGGAGGCTGAGGCAGGAGAATGGCGTGAACCCGGGAAGCGGAGCTTGCAGTGAGCTGAGATCCGGCCACTGCTCTCCAGCCTGGGCGACAGAGCGAGACTCTGTCTCAAAAAAAAAAAAAAATTTTAAGAAAATGATCAAAATTTTTTTCTTTATTTCTTCTTTAAAAAAATGGGATACGTGTGCAGAACATCCAGGTTTGTTACATAGGTAAACATGTGCCGTGGTGGTTTGTTGCATCTGTTGACCCATCCTCTAAGTTCCCTCCCCTCCACTCTCACCCCTAACAGGCCCTGGTGTGTGTTGTTCCCCTCTCTGTGTCCATGTGTTCTCAATGTTCAACTCCAACTTATGAGTGAGAACATGTGGGGTTTGGTTTTAACTCCTGTGTCAGTTTGCTGAGGATGATGGCTTCCAGCTTCATCCATGTCCCTGCAAAGGACATGATCTCATTCCTTTTCATGGCTGCATAGTATACCATGGTGTATATGTACCACTTTTTTTTTATCCAGTCTATCATTGATGGGCATTTAGGTTAGTTCCATGTCTTTGCTACTGTGAATAGTGGTGAAATAAACATACATGTGTGTGTGTCTTCATAGTAGAATGATTTCTATTCCTTTGGGTATATACCCAGTAATGGAATTGCTGGGTCAAATAGTATTTCTGGTTCTAGATCCTGGAGGAATTCCCATATTGTCTTCCACAGTGGTTGAACTAACTTACATTCTTACCAACAGTGTGAAAGTGTTTCTATTTCTCTACAGTCTCGCCAGCATCCATTGTTTCCGGACTTTTTAATAATCACCATTCTGACTGGCATGAGATAGTATCTCATTGTGGTTTTGATTTGCATTTCTCTGATGATCAGTGATGTTGAGCTTTTTTTCAGATGTTTGTTGTCCACGTAAATGTCTTCTTTTGAGAAGTGTCTGTTCATATCCTTTTGCCCAGTTTTTCATGGGTGTTTTTTCTTTGTAAATACGTTTAAGTACCTTGCAAATTATGGAGATTAGACTTATGTCAGATGGGTAGATTGCAAAAATTTTCTCCCATTCTATAGGTTGCCTGTTCACTCTGATGATAGTTTCTTTTGCTGCGCAGAAGCGCTTTAGTTTAACTACATTCCATTTGTCAATTTTGGCTTTTGTCACAATTGCTTTTGGCATTTTTGTCATGAAGTCTTTGCCCATGCCTGTGTCCTGAATGGTATTGCCTATATTTTCTTCTAGAGGTTTTATGGTTTTGGGTTTTACATTTAAGTCTTTAATCCATCTTAAGTTACTTTTTGTACAAGGTATAAGGAAGGGGTCCAGTTTCAGTTTTCTGCATATGGCTAGCCAGTTTTCCCAACACCATTTACTGAATAGGAGATCCTTTTCTCATTGCTTAATTTTATCAGGTTTGTCGAAGATCAGATGGTTGTAGATGTGTGGTGTTATTTCTGAGGCCTCTGTTCTGCTCCATTGGTCTATATGTCTGTTTTGGTACCAGTACCATGCTGCTTTGGTTACTGTAGCCTTGTAGCATAGTCTGAAGTTATGTAGCATGATGCCTCCAGCTTTGTTCTTTTTGCTTAGGATTGTCTTGGCTATATGCGGTCTTCTTTGATTCCATATGAAATTTAAAATAGTTTTTTCTAATTCTGTGAAAAATATCAATGGTAGTTTGATGGGAATAACATTGAATCTGTAAATTACTTTGGGCAGTGTGGCCATTTTCATGATATTAATTCTTCCTAGCCATGAGGATGGAATGTTTTTCCATTCGTTTGTGTCCTCTCTTATTTCCTTGAGCAGTGGTTTGTAGTTTTTGAAGAGGTCCTTCACATCCCTTGTTATCTCTATTCCTAGGTATTTTATTCTCTTTGTAGTGAGTGTGAATGGGAGTTTATTCATGATTTGGCTCTCTGCTTACCTATTGTTGGTGTAAAGGAAAGCTTGTGATTTTTGCACATTGATTTTGTATCCTCAGATTTTGCTGAAGTTGCTTATCAGTTCCAGAAGTTTTGGGGCTGAGATGATATGGTTTTCTAAATATAAAATAATGTCATCTGCAAACAGAGACAATTTGACTTCTGCTCCTCCTATTTGAATACCTTTTATTTCTTTCTCTTGTCTGATTGCTCTGGCCAGAACTTCCAATATTATGTTGAAATAGTGAGAGAGGGCATCCTTGTCTTGTACCTGTTTTCCAAGGGAATGCTTCCAGTTTTTGCCCATTCAATATGATATTGGCTGTGGGTTTGTCATAAATAGCTCTTATTATTTTGAGATATGTTCCATCAATACCTAGTTTATTGAGAGTTTTTAACATGAAGGGATGTTGAAGTTTATCAACCCTATCAATCTGCATCTATTGAGATAATCATGTGATTTTTGTCTTTGGTTCTGTTTATGAGATGGATTATGTTTATTGATTTGCATATGTTGAACCAGCCTTGCATCCCAGGGATGAAGCCGACTTGATCATGGTAGATAAGTTTTTTGATGTGATGCCAGATTCAGTTTGCCAGTATTTTATTGAGAATTTTCACATTGATGTTCATCAGGGATATTGGCCTGAAGTTTTTCTTTTTTTGTTGTGTCTCTTCCCGATTTTGGTATCAGGACGATGCTGGCTTCATAAAATGAGTTAGGGAGGATTCCCTCCTTTTCAGTTGTTTGGAATAGTTGCAGAAGGAATGGTACTAGCTCCTCTTTATATTTCTGGTAGAATTCAGCTGTGAATCCTTCTGGTCCTGGGCTTTTTTTGGTCGGTAGGCTATTAATTACTGCCTCAGTTTCAGAGCTTGTTATTGGTCTATTCAGGGATTCAACTTCTTCCTGGTTTAGTCCTGGTAGGGTGTATGCATTCAGGAATTTATCCATTTCTTCTAGATTTTCTAGTTTATTTGTGTAGAGGTGTTTATAACATTCTCTAATGATAGTTTGTATTTCTGTGGGATTGGTGGTGATACCCCTTTGTCACTTTTTATTGTGTCTACGTGATTCTTCTCTCTTCTTATTAGTCTAGCTAGCGGTCTTTCTATTTTGTTAAATTTTTTTTTTTTTCCCCAAAAAACCAGCTCCTGGATTCATTGATTTTTTGGAGGGTTTATTGTGTCTCTATCTCCTTCAATTCTTCTCTGATCTTAGTTATTTCTGGTCTTCTGCTAGCTTTTGGATTGGTTTGCTCTTGCCTCTGTAGCTCTTTTCATTGTGATGTTAGGGTGTTGATTTGAGATCTTTCTAGCTTTCTCATGTGGGCATTTAGCGCTATAAATTTCCCTCTTTAGCTGTGTCCCAGAGATTCAAGTACATTATCTCTTTGTTCTCATTGGTTTCAAATAACTTCTTGATTTCTGCCTTAATTTCATTATTTACCCAGGAGTCATTCAGGAGCAGGTTGTTCAACTTCCATGAAATTGTGTGGTTCTGAGTGAATTTCTTAATCCTGAGTTCTAATTTGATTGCAATGTGGTCTGAAAGACTGTTTGTTATGATTTCAGTTCTTTTGCGTTTGCTGAGGAGTGCTTTACTTCCAATTATATGGTTGATTTTAGAATAAGTGCCATATGGCACTGGAAAGAATGTATATTCTGTTGATTTAGAGTAGAAAGATCTGTAGACGTCTAGTAGGTCCACTTGATCCAGAGCTGAGTTCAAGTCCTGAATATCCTTGTTAATTTTCTGTCTCATTGATCTAATACTGACAGTGGGGTGTGAAGGTCTCCCACTATTACTGTGTGGGAGTCTAAGCCTCTTTGTAGGTCTCTAAGAATTTGTTTTATGAATTTGAATGCTCCTGTATTGGGTGCATATATATTCAGAATAGTTAGCTCTTGTCGTTGAATTGTTCCCTTTACCATTACGTAGTGCCCTTTTTTGATCTTTGTTGGTTTAAAGTCTGTTTTGACATAGACTAAGATTGCAACCCCTGGTTTTTTTGTTTGTTTGTTTTGCTTTTTTTTTTTTTGGCGGGGGGCGGCTTTCCATTTGCTTGGTAAATTTTCCTCCATCCCTTTATTTTGAGCCTGTGTATCTTTGCATGTATGATGGGTCTCCTGAATATAGCACACTGACAGGTGTTGACTCCTTATCCAATTTGCCAGTCTGTGTCTTTTAATTGGTGGCATTTAGCCCATTTACATTTAAGGTTAGTATTGTTACGTGTGAATTTGATCCTGTCATCATGATGCTATTTGATTATTTTGCACACTAGTTGATCCAGTTTCTTCATAGTGTCATTGGTCTTTATATTTTGGCATGTTTTTGAGGTGGCTGCTACCAGCTTTTCCTTTCCATATTTAGTGCTTCTTTCAGGAGCTCTTGCAGAGCAGACCTGGTGGTAACAAAATCCCTCGGCATTTGCTTGTCTGGAAACGATTTGATTTCTCCTTCGCTTATGAAGCTTAGTTTGGCTGGATATGAAATTCTGGTTGAAAATTATCTTCTTTAAGAATGTCGAATATTGACCCCCAATCTCTTCTGGCTTATAGAGTTTCTGCTGAGATGTCCACTGTTAGTCTGATGGGCTACCCTTTGTATGTGACCTGGCCTTTCTCTCTGGCTGCCCTTAACAGGTCTTCCTTCATTTTGACCTTGGAGAATCTAACGATTATGTGTCTTGAGGTTGATCTTCTCATGGAGTATCTTAATGGTGTTGTCTGTATTTCCTGAATTTACATATTGGCCTGTCTTGCTAGGTTGGGGAAGTTCTCCTGGATAATATTCTGAAGTGTGTTTTCCAGCTTGTTTCCATTCTCCCCATCTCCTTCTGGTACTCCAATCAATCATAGGTTTGGTCTCTTTATGAAGTCCCATATTTCTTGGAGGCTTTGCTCATTCCTTTTCATTCTTTTTTCTCTATTCTTGTCTGTATATCTTATTTCAGTAAGGTGGTCTTCAAACTCTGATATCCTTTCTTCCGCTTGGTCGATTCAGCTGTTGCTACTTGTGTATGCTTCACGAAGTTCTCATGCTGTATTTTTCAGTTCTATCAGGTTGTTTATGTTCTTCTCTAAGCTGGTTATTCTAGTCAGCAATTCCTCTAACTTTTTATCCAGGTTCTTAGCTTCTTTCCATTGTGTTAAAACATGCTCCTTTAGCTCATCATCATTTTTTATTACACATCTTCTGAAGTCTACTTCTATCAATTCGTCCATCTGATCCTCCGTCCAGTTCTGTGCCCTTGATGGAGAGACACTGTGATCATTTGGAGGAAAAGAGGCACTCTAGCCTTTCGGGTTTTCAGCATTTTTTCATTGATTCTTTCTCATCTTCATGAGCTTGTCTAATTTTGGTCTTTGAGGCTGCTGACCCTTAGATGGGGTTTTTGTGGGGGCCTTTTGTTGTTGTTGTTGTTGATGCTGTTGTTGTCGTTTTCTGCTTGTTTCTCTTTAAATAGTCAGACCCCTCTTCTGTAGGGCTGCTACAGTTTGTTGGGGTGAACTTCAGGTTCTACTCATCTGATTTGCTCTTATGCCTGGAGATGTCACTCAAGGAAGCTGGAGAGCAGCAAAGATGCATGCCTGCTCCTTTTTCTGGGACCTCTGACCTTGAGGGGCCCAACCTGATGCCAGTAGGATCACTCCTGTATAGGGTATCTGACAACCCCTATTGGAGGGTCTCACCCAGTTGGGTGGCATGGGGAGCAGGACCCATTTAATGAAGCAATTTGTCCCTTGGTAGAAGGGTGTGTTTCACTGGGGGGAACCCACTTGTCTGGGCTGCCTGGATTACTCAGAACTACCAGGAGGAGAGGCTAAGCCTGCTGGTCCACAGAGACTACAGCCACCCTTCCCACTAGGGGCTCAGGCCCAGGGAGATCCAAATTCTGTCCCTGAGCCTCTGGCTGAAGTTATTGGAGATCCTGCAGGAAAGCCCCACCCACTGAGGAAGGATGGGTCAGAGTTAGACCTGAAGAGGTACTCTGGCTGCAGACTGCCACAACTGGTGTGTTGGGCTGTGGGGACAAGTCTTGGGACCAAGCTGTCTAGCCTGCCTGGCTCCAGCAGGGGAAAAGCGCAGCCTGGAACTATAGAAATGGGTGCCACCCTTCCCCTACCCTGGGGGCTTAGCATGTTAGGCAGTTGCAAGTCCCAGTGCTGGCTGCTGCCCCTCTCACAAGGAGCTCAAATTGCTTAGACATCAGGCAGCGCAGCCAGTGCTGGCCACCCTTCCCCATGGGAGTTCAGTAAGCTTAAGCAGACTCCAATTGAGAGGCTGTAAGAATCTGCACGTTCCAGGGTTGTGATGCAAAGCCCCAGTGGCGTGGGTTTGCAAGTGGAATCTTCCGATCTGTGGGTTGCACAGTTCCGTGGAAAAAGCACAGTTTCCCTGTCTGGGTAGCAGCTTACTCACCACCTCCCCTGCCTTGGGGGAAGGGGGTTCCCCTTCCCCTTGTGGCTCTCAGGTGCGCTGCGGCACCACACTGCTCTTCCTTCTCTCCATGGGTCATGCCAGCCTTCTAGTCAATTTTGATGAGAGAACCTGGATACTTTGGTTGCTGGTGAAGGATCCACATGCTTATGTTTTTTTCCCATAGGAGCCTCCCATATGGTGCTGCTTCTGGTTGGCAGTCTTGGCCCCACCCCTAGTTTCGCGTAGGTGGGAGGCCTCAGGAAACTTACAATCATGGCGCAAGGCAAAGGGAAAGCAACGCACCTTCTTCACCAGGCAGCAGGAGGGAGCTGGAGTGATTTTCTTTCTTTTTTCTTTTTTTTTTTTGGAAACAGAGTCTCACTCTGTTTCCCCCGCCACCACCCGGCTAATTTTTTGTATTTTTAGTAGAGACGGGGTTTCACCGTGTTAGCCAGGATGGTCTCGATCTCCTGACCTCGTGATCCACCTGCCTCGGTCTCCCAAAGTGCTGGGATTACAGGCGTGAGCCACCACGCCCGGTCTGAGGTGATTTTCTAAGAGTAATTCTGGCCAAACTTTCATGCACTCCCTCAGCCAAAATCCATTTGGATCTATTCAGGCAGGAATCTTAGTTCAGCTCCTTAACTCTCATAAGTGGAAACTGACACCAACTCATTATAAAACCTAAGTGGAAAAAAAACAAAAACAAAAACCCTCCTCTATCATTTTTATCTTCTTGTTTACAGATAATTCAACTAAGAGGCATTTTTACTGGTCAATGTTGACATGGTTGTTTTCAGTTTTGGTTGTAATGATGAAAATCATACTGATTATCACAGGTATTGCTTGCCTCCCACAAGTGCACACCCTGCCTCTCTGCTAGAAAAATCCCAGTTTGTACACTGGATCCACAATTTTCTCCACTTTTTTTTTTTTTTTTTTTTTTTTTTTTTTAGGTGATGGAGTCTTGCCATGTTGCTCAGGCTGGTCTCAAATTCCTGGGCTAGAGCAATCCTCCCACCTTGGCCTTCCCATGTGCTGGGATTACAGGAGTGAGCCACTGTGCCTGGCCAATATCCACACTTTTCACATGATCTCATGCTTGGAAAAGGTAGGCTCCAGCCCCAACTTTAAGGAGGGAATTACAACTGGTCTAGTCACAGGAACATGATTAAATTCTGTCAAGCAAAATGAATGTACGTGGAAGTCTGTGGGGAGAGTGGGAAGTTGGAAAGAATCTGGATCCTTGATCAAATCTCTGGGAAATAAAATTTTCCTCATTTCTTTAAACAATTAATATTGAGTTTTCAGTTCCCATATCTGAAAAAAAGATCCTAGAAGGCTCACAGAGCCTAATAGAGCCTAATAGATTAGTAAATAGACTACACACTTGTAAGCAGTTTGGCTGGAGCGAGAGGACATTAGGGAATTATGAAATATAATAACATCTTTCTTTCGAACTTGGTAATTCCTTTCAAAACAATGAATACAAAGTATTAAAATATCATTGGAAATATCCAAAATCTATCTTAACATCTACTGAATTTGATACTTTACACGGTTGCATTTGAATTTCCTGTAGTAAATTATAATTTTCTTAAATCTTACAAAAATGATCTTTTACCTATATTCTACTATAAGAATTTGTATACACATACATACATACACACACAGACACACATGCATACACCTTTTATACTACTTTGGCATAATATTGTTAGTTAATATAATAGTAAGTATAAATGTAAAAATCTAGCTTCTACTTTGTTGTTAAAATAATACAACTGAAAGTCCTCAAATGAGAATAAGAATATAGCAAATCAGAAATATTATGAGGTTCACAAATATGTAAATTTCATTTATTTTTGAAAAGCTCAGAAGTAAACAGTCCTTAGTACCTGTAATGAGCTATTCATAATAAAGGGCAAACACCAAGGCCAGTGCCACGTAGGATTCTGCTTCGTGTTTAGCTGCAACCCAGCTGTCCCATGCAATGTCCCAGATCCATCTGCTGGCAATCTGTGAGAGAAATTTTGTAAAGACCAACTTTAGATTGAACATATTAAGAAGTAATTTTCAAATCTACACTAGTTTTTAAAAAATGAATGCATCGGTATCTCAGAAATTATTTTTCAGACATAATTTGTCTGGTTTTCCCTTTCATAAAAAGCTTGGAGAATGACACTGCCCCAGCCCATCCTTCTTTAATGGAGGCTGGCCTTTCTCTAAAACAGAGAGAGGCTCCCTTAGCTGTGTTTCCAGGGCCAGGAGCAGAAGGCCCCTGGGAATGGGGATGTAGTGGCTCTGCATACAGTATGACTCTGCCATGTAATCCCTGACAAGGAAGTCTTCCCACCCTTTAAAGATTTTCAGCCAAAAAGTTTGTCTGGGCCTTGCCTTGAAATGAAGAAATGGCATTGACTATACAAGTAGGCTGATATGGACAATTCTAACTCCTTTTCTCTGTGTACAAATCCATATGTGATCTGATTTCAGCCCACTTCTTCGTGGAGGATCTAAAATGGCCCAAATTCTTTTTTTTTTTTTTTTTTTTTTTTTTTTTTAAGACATAGTTTCACTCTTGTTTCCCAGGCTGTAGTGCAATGGCGTGATCTCGGCTCATTGCAACCTCCACCTCCTGAGTTCAAGTGAGTCTCCTGCCTCAGCCTCCAGAGTAGATGGTATTACAGGTGCCTGCTACCACATCCAGCTAATTTTTCTATTTTTAGTAGAGATGGGGTTTTACCATGTTGACCAAGCTGGTCTTGAACTCTTGACCTCAGGTGATCCACCCACCTTGGCCTCCCAAAGTGCTGGGATTACAGGCATGAGCTACCACGTCCGGCCGAAAAATTCTTTATGGCTTCTCCTATTAGGAAGTTGACTTTATGTCCCCACCCTGTGAATAAGACTTGGCCTTGTGACTTGCTATGAGTTGTAAAACATGACACTGTGAAACTTCCAAGCAAGGCCTTCAGAGGTCTTGTAGCTGCCACTCTCATGCTCGTGGAATACTATGCTGAGCCCCCCCATGTTATGAAAGCCCACTCAACCTACTGGAGGATGCTGGCTCACATGCAGGAGAACCCAGGGGCCCAGGCCACAGCTAGCCCAACAGTCAGACAAGTGACAGAAGCCGTCTTGGACCTGCAGGCCCAGGTAAGTCATTACATGGCTACAAGTGCATCGGTGAGACCAGCAGAAAAGCCAAGTAGCTGACTCACAGAAAGTAAGCAAATACATGGCTGTTGTTATAAGATACTAAGTTCTGGGGTGGTTTGTTGTGCAATAATATAAGCTGAAACATTCCCCCACTGCGCATCATGCCACTCTCTACCACCTACTTGTTACATATCAAGCACACGAAGTCATCCCTGCCTCAGGATCTTTGGACTTGAAGTTTTCTCTGCTTGGAACATCCTCCCTCCTCTTTGGTACGGCTGGTTCCTTCTTATCTGGATATCAGAGGGTTCTCCCTTCTCTAAACAATCCCAAGTAGCCACTCTGCTACTCTATCATATCCCTACCTTAATGTTCTCTTTGTAGCACTTACCATCTAGAACATCCCTATTTCTTAAGTCTGTATGTCATATGTGGTGCAGCTTCTCTTCTCCATGGGAGCCAGGATGCTTCTTTCTTGCTGATTGTTCTCTCCTCAGTACCCCTCTGCCAGTCCAGGTCCCCCTCCCCATGCTTCATCATGCAGTCCGCTCCTAAATGGAACCTCTGCAGATTCTTCCAAATGCAATTTTTTCTCTCTTTTCTCTCCAACTCCCACATATTCCTTATCAACTCCTTAGATAATTACACAGCCTAGTGATATTATCTCTTTGTTAATAAATAATTTAATAATTACCTTGCTGTTTCTTGAGGGCTCTGTGCTGGTGATTATGTTAAGGATTTTAATATAGATAATTTCATTTCATCTTCACAACAGCTCTAGGAAGCCAGTTTTATCATCACCATTTTATAGACGAAGACACTGTGCCAAGGCCACAGCTAGCAAGTGTTGCAGAGGCGATCTGACTCCAAAACCCAGGCTGTTTACGTTATTCCTATCGTTTTATTTCCTTAAATTCTAAATTGTGCTGCATTATCTCCTTAACTAGGGTAAAATCTCCTTCAGAATCATGGTCCATGTTTTATCATTCCTTGTATTTTCCTTAGTACCTAACACCCACTAGTGCCCAAAATAAATTTACTGGTTAATTAATTAACTTAAATTACATTAAACCGTCAAAATTGATATGCTTAAGGAAGAGAATAGCAATGCAATTTAATAAATTATTAGTACCAAATAGCTAAATTGCTACTTCTAGGTTTGTACTTTTCTTTCTTTCATTCTTTTTTTTTTTTTGAGATGGAGTCTTGCTCTGTTGCCCAGGCTGGAGTGCAGTAGAGCGATCTCGGGCCACTACAACCTCCGCCTCCCAGTTTCAAGAGAGTCTCCTGCCTTATCTTCCCGAGTAGCTGGGAATACAGGGGCCCACCATCATGCCCAGCTAATTTTTGTATTTTTAGTAGAGATGGGGTTTCACCATGTTGGCCAGGCTGGTCTGAAACTCCTGACCTCAGGTGATCCACCCGCCTCAGCCTCCCAAAGTGCTGGGATTACAGGCATGAGCCAATGCACCTGGCTGGTTTGTACTTCTCAAATAATTGACAGTGAAATAAATACATTTAACAACATGATACTTTCTTTTGAAAGGTACCTCAGAATCTCTGGAGTGCCCTTGAGTCATCACAATAAAAATCAAATCACTAGAGAGGAGATGCCTTATAGTTCTAATTGCTAGATCCTGTATCAATGGGGTACTTACATTTATTGCTTGGCCAGTCTTTTGAATAAATAATACTTTTATAATGAACTTATAACGGTGGTACCCAAATTCTTTGACTGCAGACAGTATGCGGTCTGCCAATTCAAGTGACAAGTGAGAGAATACTTTATCATCATATTTGACATCTTTAAGACTTTCCTTTAAGAAAATTTAAGAAAAATACTTTTATTTTCAAACCAAATATTTCCTATATAAAAATTCAAGTAGAAAACATATCTAAATAATATATATAACTGTTTAAAAATAAATATATTCCTAACTAAATAATATTAAATACATTTTATGCTTACCTATTTCTGTAACAAGTTTGAGGAATATTTATTGGGGTTTTCAAATTATATTCAATTACTTTTCATTATCGACACAAGCTGTAAGTTGTAATTTACTAGACTACTCTGCCAAACAGTTAATAGACAGACACAGGAGATTTTCCAAAGAAGACTTTTAGAAATTCTTGGGTAAAGGAAACAAATCTTTTAAAATTTATACATATATTAAAATTCAGATTTTGGTTTTCTTATAGTGAAGATTACTTGGACTCACAACCTGTACCATGTCACTGCCCTGCTCAGTGGGCTCACATTAAAACTACTTCTTTCCAACCCTCCTCTGTAGCCTCTCACTCCACTGATTTTTCTCTGGCCTCCAGGAAAGTGAACTCAAAGATTTCTAACCATGTTTATTAATAAATTAATGTATAGCTTGAGGGAAATGGACATGGCTTGTGGGCTATAAAGCATTACTCTTTTTTACAAACCAGGAGCAGAACTGGACACCTAGCAGACAGACTACACATCTCTGATTAACTGACTTGTTGTGCCTGCACCAATGACACAATGCCTTCTGGTTCTAGTGACAACTGCATGGGCCAATTCCTGGAATGAATTTCTTTGTATATATATTCTTTGTTTCTCTGTAGAACCCTCATACAATACTGCTATCATATATATTTATCAACCTACTGTTAGTATCTGCTGGATTTTAGTTTGTACTGAATGAGCTTGGAATTTCTTCAGTGGCTCCATTCTATATGAATTAGCAAACTTTAATTTTGCCAGGGCACTCTTCCATTCTTTACCTATATCAGCAATTGAGTCATCAAAAGGAGGCTCTACATACTGAACATCGTGAACTGACTCTCTCAGTCTTTCTCTTAAAATCTGTGCATACTGGAGGAGAAAGAGAGAGGGGAAGAGAGAAAGGGAGAAAGATTACTTTTTAAATTGTAAAATGATTTTTCAGATTAAAAAACCCTGTACAATGGGACAGGGCTCACACAAAGCTTGGAAATTTGTTAAACAGACTTCTACAATAATGTGGTTGCTAAATCCTAGATTTGCTCCTGGCTATCAATTTGGCAAAAAAAAAAAAAAAAAAGGAATACTATTTATCCTTTTATCTATACTCACAAACATATACACACAAATTGCATGCATATATTTAGAATATCCATGGATGATCCACAGGGACTAGAAACAAGAGTGGCCTCCAGGGAGAGCAACTGAGTGGCTATGGGATGGAGATACAGGGAAAACCTTTCTTCCTCCCTACCCTGAGATTATGAAAATATTATCCTTCATTATCTTAAAATTTTATTTTACTTCATTTACTCATTTTTAAATAATATAATTATTTAGGTAGCACATTCATAAGTCTTAAGCTGAAAAGATACCAAAAGAGCATTGATTCGATATTTATGAGTTCATGCTTTTGACATGAAACATTCATTCTGTGACATCCAATATGCATTAATGAAATATTTGCATAGTATCCAATATGTCCCAGATAAATGCTCTAGCCTCTTAAATTAAAGCAGTGAGCTTCATTTTATTAATAGCCAGGAATTTCTTTTTCTTGCCTAATTGCTTGGCTAGAACTTCCAATTCTATGTTGAAAAGAAGTGGCAAAAGTGGACATCCTTGCTTTGTTACTAATATTACAGGAAAAGCTTTCAGTCTTTCCCCATCGAGTATGATGTTTGCTGTGCACTTTGTTGTTGTTGTTGTTTTGAAACAGAGTATTGCTCTGTCGCCCAGGCTGGAGTACAGTGGCATGATCTTGGCTCACTGCAACCTCTGCCTCCTAAGTTCAAGCGATTCTCCTGCCTCAGACTCCTGAGTAGCTGGGACTACAGGCGCATGCCACCATGCCCAACTAATTTTTTTTTTTTTTGTATTTTTAGTAGAGATGGGGTTTCACTGTGTTAGCCAGGATGGTCTTGATCTCCTGACCTCGTGATCTGCCCGCCTCAGCCTCCCAAAATGCTAGTATTACAGGTGTGAGCCACCATGCCTGGCATTTGCTGTGCAGTTTTCATACAGAGCTTTTATTAGGTTGAAGTAGTTTCCTCCTATTTCTAGTTTTTGGGGTGTTTTTATAATAAAAGAGTGTTGAATTTGACATATGCTTTTTCTTCATCAATTGAGATTTATCATGTGGTTTATTTCATTTAGTTAATGTGGTGTATTACCTTGATCGATTTTCATATGCTGGATCATCCTTGCATTCCAGGAACAAATTTCACTTGGTCGTGGTGTCAAATCCTTTAAATAAAATGCTGAATTCAGTTTGCTAGTATTTTGTTGAGAATTTTTGCATCAGTGTTAATATATGATACATGTCTGTAGTTTGCTTTTCTTGTAGCGTCTTTGTCTGCCTTTGGTATTAGGGTAATGCTGACTTCTTAGAATGAGTTAGACAGTATTCTCTCTGCTTTTATCTTCTCAAAGAGATTGTAATAATTGATATAACTTTTTCCTTAAATGCTTCGTAGAATTCACCAACGAAATCACCTGAACCTGGTGATTTCTGCTTTGGAAGGTTGTTATTGATTCAATTTTTAAAAACAGATATATGCTTATTCAGATTATCTATTTCTTTTTGTATGAGTTTTGGGAAATTGCATCTTTCAAGGAATTGGTCCATTTCTTCTAGGTTATCAAATTTCTGGGCACAGAATTGTTCATAATATTCTTTTATTACATTTATGGTGTTCATGAAATTTCTAGCAATATCCTGACTTGCATTTCTGCTATTAGTAATTTGTGTCCTCTCTTTCTTAGTTAGCCTGGATAGAGGCTTATAGGTTTTATTGATTTTTTCAAAGAAAAAGCTTTCAGTTTTGTTGGTACCTGATTTCAATTTCATCAATTTCTGCTATAATTTTTATTATTTCTTTTCTTCTTGGATTTAATTTGTTCTTCTTTTATAGTTTCTTTGAGGCTTATTTTAGCTCTTGCTTCTTTTCTAATATATGCACACATTCAATACTATACATTTCCTTCCAAGCCCTGTTTTTGCTGCATTCTACAAATTTTGATATGTTTTCATTTTTATTTAGCTCAAAGTATTTTTTAAATTTCTTTTGAGGTTTCTTCTTTTGTTAGTGTTTTTTGATGTCTAGCATTTCTTTCTAGTTCTTTCTTAGGATTTCCATTTCTATGCTTACATTGCTCATCTGTTCTTGTATGCTACTTTATCAACTACAGCCCTTTAACATATTAATCATAGTTACTTAAATTCTGATAATTCCAAAATCCCTGCCATGTCTGGTTCTGCTGCTCACTCTGTGTTTGTTGTTGTTTTTAGTATGCCTAATTTTTTTCTTGAAAGACAGACATGATTCGCCAGGTAAAGAAACTGATGTAAGCAAAAGAAACTACCAACAGAGTGAACGGGCAACCTACAGAATAGGAGAAAATTTTTGCAATCTACTCATCTGGCAAAGGGCTAATATCCAGAACCTACAAAGAACTCAAACAAATTTACAAGAAAAAAACAAACAACCCCATCAAAAAGTGGGCAAAGGATATGAACAGACACTTCTCAAAAGAAGACATTTAATGCAGCCAACAGACACATGAAAAAATGCTCATCATCACTTGCCATCAGAGAAACGCAAATCAAAACCACAATGAGATACCATCTCACACCAGTTAGAATGGCGATCATTAAAAAGTCAGGAAACAACAGGTTCTGGAGAGGATGTGGAGAAATAGGAACATTTTTACAGTTGGTGGGACTGTAAACTAGTTCAACTATTGTGGAAGACAGTGTGGCGATTCCTCAAGGATCTAGAACTAGAAATACCATTTGACCCAGCCATCCCATTACTGGTTATATACCCAAAAGATTATAAATCATGCTGCTACAAAGACACATGCACATGTATGATTATTATGGCACTATTGACAATAGCAAAGACTTGGAACCAACCCAAATGTCCATCAATGACAGACTGGATTAAGAAAATGTGGCACATATACACCATGGAATACTATGCAGTCATAAAAAAGGATGAGTTCATGTTCTTTGTAGGGACATGGATGCAGCTGGAAACCATCATTGTCAGCAAACTATCACAAGAACAGAAAACTGAATACCTCATGTTCTCACTCATAGGTTGGAACTGAACAATGAGAACACCTGGACACAGCAAGGGGAACATCACACACTGGGGTTTGTTGTGGGGTGGGGGGAGGGGGAGGGATAGCATTAGGAGATATACCTAATGTAAATGACGAGTTAATAGGTGCAGCACACCAACATGGCACATGTATACATATGTAACAAACCTGCACATTGTGCACATATACCCTAGAACTTAAAGTATAATAAAAAATTAAAAAAACAAAACAAAAAAAAAAAAAACTGCTGTAACGAGGCCTCTAGTATTGTGCTTGCAATGTATTTGTGGAGAGGAAGCATTCCATAGTTGTAGGACTAGGTATTTTAGTGAACCTGGGCTTCTGGATTGTGAACTTTACAAATGTTTCTGAGTTTTCTGTTTTTTCCCCTACTTGCTTAAGTCACACAGGATGGCTAAGGAGGGCTGGAGTGAGGTCACAGAGCAAACTGCTGCTTGTCACTCTACTCTACTTTTGGGGGCAGCTGTTTATCCTGTGACCTCACTTCTCTGATGGATCTAAGAAGAGTTAATTTTTTCGGTTTGTTCAGCTTTTTACTTGTTAGGACATAGTAGGGACTTTAAGCCCCTCACATGTAGAACAAGAAGCTGGAAGTCTTACCTTTGTTTTTTGAATGATATTTTAGCTGAGTATAGAATTCTAGGTTGATAGTTATTTTGAGTCCTTAAAGATGATGCTTCAATGTCTTCTGTCTTGCATTGTTTCTGAGAAGAACGCTGTCATTTTGTCTGTTTCTATGTATGTAACATTCCTTTGTTCTAGTTGCCTTTAAATTTTAAATCACTGGTTTCAAGCAATTTTATTATTGCATGTCTTGGCATAATTTTTTTCGCGTGTCTTGTGCTTGGAGTTCACTGAGCCTCAGATTTGTGGGTTTACAGTTTTCAACAAATTTGGAAATTTCTCATTCCTTATTTCTTCAAATACTTTTTGTCTGTCCTCTCTCACCTCATTTGGGGACTCAAATTACAAGAACATTAGGCTACTTTAAGTTCTGCCAAAGCTCATTGACATCTTGTAATATTTTTTCAGCATCCTTCCCCAATTTCTGTGTCTCTCAATGTCCTTTCTTCTGCACTGAATCTGCTGTTAATGTCATTTAGTGTATTTTCATTCCTGACATAGTATTTTTCATCTACAGAAGTCTGAGTTGAATTTAACATGCTCAGTCTTTCTCTACACTCTTAAATATATGGAATGTAATTATAATAACTTCATATGATTTACTTTGATGAAAACTAATAACTCTCTTAACTACTTTAATGTCTGTTTATATTAATTCTATTTTGTGTAATTTCTGGGCTGATATTACTGTTTCTTCAATTTTGAACTTTATTTTCCTGCTTCTATGTAGGTCTATTAATATTTAGAGACCAGACAGTGTGAATTTTACCTTCTTACAGGTTGGATATTTTTGTATTCCTAAGACTCTTGAGCTTTCTTCTAGAACAAAGACATTTGGAAACGGTTTAATCCTCTTGAGCCTTGCTTCTCAACCTTGATAAGCCAGATCAAAGAACTCATTCTCTATTTTTCCCACTACTAAGGCAATGCACTTCTTAGCACGCTAACCAAAGCCCTATATTTTTCATGGTTTTCCACTTTTTCTGGTGGGAACACGCCCAAGGATATTTTTATTCCTTTTGGGTGATTCTTTCTCCACCTCCACTCTCCACCTTTGGTGAGAACTTTCCTCACCAGATGCACTGCTGCACTAAGCTGAATACCCTGAGAAACGTTCTGTAGGTCTTTAGGGCAGCCCTGTCCTAATACTCTGCTCTTCAGTCTCACGCTATCTTGGCTTCCCAGGCTCCCAACTCCTTTTGAACTAAAGGAGGCCTTTCCTTGTGTTGTGGCCTGGAAAGTCTCACCAGGCAATTAAGGTAGGGGCAATATTGGGGCTTACCTTACCTGTTTCTCATCTCTTGGAGATCACTCTTGTCCTGTTTGACACCCAAATCAATGGAAACAACCGCTCCATACATTTTTGTGTGTTACTTTAAGTAGTTTCTGGTAAGAATTACTCCATATTGGCTGAGAGTAAAAGTCCCTCACCAGAAATAATCTCCTGTTGTGATCATCTGTCAGGCTTCTGTGTCTTAATTGCAGAAGCAGCATTATTAACTCCATAAACCTCTCAAAAACAAAATTATTTTGTTTTTGTTTATTAAGAGAATGCTTCTCTAGGGCAGTGATTGGGACCTTCCTTTCCTCTACAGTATACTCAAGGGATGCAACTACATAGTATCATTAACAGCAGCTTTCAACTGCAATGATTCTTAAGGAAATGGGGCATTCATGTGTGGCCTGAAAATAGCCATTAATGCTTCTAATAAGCTGAAAATTTACATCTGTACAATTTCTCCTTTGTGTATAATATTGTATTGGCTGCCTGACTCTACTTATTAAGTATAATAATATACTTATTAAGCTGTACTTATTAAGAATATTTTATTCCTTTTATTAAGAATCT
This sequence comes from Papio anubis, assembly GCF_008728515.1. Classification (NCBI taxonomy): domain Eukaryota; kingdom Metazoa; phylum Chordata; class Mammalia; order Primates; family Cercopithecidae; genus Papio; species Papio anubis. The sequence continues at coordinate 166,317,192 of NC_044981.1, forward strand.
TTACAATCTTTTTAAAATTGGGAATAGGCTTTAAATATGATCAACTTTTTGGCATCTAATAATACCTGAGTTTCTACTGATGTAGCATTTCCTTATATTGAGCCTATATATAGCCCTAAAATAAAATGAGCTTGGGCATGAGATATTACTTTTATTTCTAAATGCCACATGCTAGTGTTTAAGATTTTTTTTTTTTTTTTTTTCTGAGATGGAGTCTCACTCTGTCGCCCAGGCTGGAGTGCAGTGGCATGATCTCAGCTCACTGAAACCTCCTCCTCCCGGGTTCAAGCAATTCTTGTGCCTCAGCCTCCCTGAGTAGCTGGGATTACAGGCACCCACCACCACACTGGCTAATTTTTGTATTTTTAGTAGAGATGGGGTTTTGGCCTCTTGGCCAGGCTGGTTTTGAACTCCTGACCTCAGGTGATCCACCTGCCTTGGCCTCCCAAAGTGGTGGGATCACAGGCATGGGCCACTGTGCCCGGTTGTATTTAAGATTTTCAAATGCATGTGCACAGGTGAGAACAGTTAAGCTTTCCATTTTTAGTAATCTACTTCGCATTTTGTTAACCTTTGATCTCAACAACAGGAACTCATTCTTGTTAAGCCAAAGTATAATTTATTGGAAAGATACAGTTTACATAACAGCAAAGAAGGCTGATGAACCAGATTCATAAAGACACATGGAGCACTTTAGCTTCTCATCTTCAATGTGAATAAACCTCAATCATTTTATCTGCATTATTTCAAATAATTCATCTAATTAGCTTAGTTTGGGTCTCATCCTCATTAAAAAGTTAAGGAAAGTAGCTGACAATCTCACCAAAGCTCTATGCAATTGCAGATGAGTTAATTCTCTAAAAGTTAACTGAGATGCTACCACTAGAAAAAAGGAAATGGAGGCAAGACAGATAAAATCAAGAGATGGTCATATTGATTAAACAGTATGTCTTAAATTTTCCTGTGCTCCAAAATAGGGAAATTAACAGCTACCTTAAATTGGAAATGACTAAGTGCACAGTTTCCTCACGTACATTTAGTAAGCATTTGTAGAGTCCTCAATGTCTTCCCAATTATTGTTCTATTCAAATTTCTCACCTCTAAAAGACTCAACTTTAAAGATAGCTATAATTGATGACATCCATATCAAATAAGCAATAATTACTTTGGTCCATGTCCCCTCACTCCCAGATTTTAACCTATATACCAGGTGCACCTATGTGTCCCCTCATTGAGTTCAGGCTCATTGAATTTTAAAGACCACTTCAGACCTCAAATAGGCAATAAGTTTATAAAAGCCACCCTTGTCTGCCTCAATATATAGAAATTTTTCTTTACTGTTGGTGACCTATCTGTTATTCAGACTCATTGCCAAGCGAACAGCATAGTGTTTGGGAGTGTGAAGTTTTAAGTCCAATCGATTTAGGTTTCTAGCCTTGCTCTGCTCTTTTTCTTAGCTGTGTAAACTTGGCCTGTTTACTTTTCCTCCTTCGTTCTCTCCTCTGTAAAATGTAGTTACCAAGGAAACATTATTAGAACCTGAAATTTCGCCATTACTTATTTTGAGAATTCTCTTTTTGAGAGTAATCTTAAAATGTTTTAGGGTCTTCAAAAAACTGTTTTGCCTGTCATCTCTGACTTCATCCTATTATAGGTCCATGAAGTAAGTATGACGAGAAACCAGTACAGGCCAAGTGGACCGAGTACCAGCACACAGGTTCTGGTCCCAGCTCTATCATTACAGCTTTGTATCCTTGGGCAAACTAGTATCAATAAAAGATAGAGTCTTTAATACATTAACAGTTTTCAAAGCCTAATCATATAGAAAGACCTGTGTTATATCACCAATACAACTGAATAACGACCCTTTCCATCAATATCAGACAATAAGTTTTGGACAGAATATTTTCAACTTAAGTTTTTTTCTCCTGTACATTCTTCAAAGATCCAGATTGCTGATGTTTTAAAAACCCAAAACACGGCACTATTCTGCCTGGTTTATCAAAATTTTTTTAATACAGCATACACTCATTTTTCGCTGCAAACTGCTTATAATGGCACTAAATACACTAACATACTGTGTTTTAGTACGAAGCAATAATTAATACTCAGAGTACTCTCAGGAAATCCGCAAGCTGAGTAAATCTGAAAAGAAGATCTTGTAACCACCCTTCCAATCGACTTAGCAGGGTTCTACGGCCCTAATTAAAAAACGAGAAAACTTTAGCACTCAAGTCCAAAGGGGACTGCCCAACTCAGTCTCAGGCTTCAATTTTGCACCTGGGAAAAAAGAAACACAAAAGGGAAATGCTGCCTTCTTGGCTCTGGGGGTGGTGACGGGAGCGGGGCCCACTGAGGAGCGATTTCAACTAAGGGTCGGACAAAGCCGTCTCGGGTCCCTAGCAGTCTCCGCACTCACTGCCTCCTTCTCGAACATGCTAGGCCTCCTCTCTTTCCTAGGCGTCACCGGCGCCTGCTGAGAGCTCTGGTTCGGGGTCTGGATGAGGCTCGACTTCACGCCTCGGCCTCGCTTCTCCATCTCGCTCTGCTCCCCAAGACTCCCACTGCCTCTCCTCCGCCGACCGTCAAACGCCTCAACAGCTCCCGCGAGGGCGGAAGTCTCCCACCTGCGCCTGGTACGGTCGGAAGTGCCCGCTAGGGCTCCAAGGCGCCTGGAGGCGGGGCGCGCAGGTGCCTGCGTCATTCATGCGCGCCGCAGCGGGGCACCGGAAGTTATGGAGGTAGGGCGGATGCAGGGGCCAGTTGGATCCCGAGCTAGGCAGGGAGTCAGCGCCAGGCTGGGTGGTGTTCGGCTACGCTGAGTGGGTGGGCGAGCACGCGCCTGCGGTGACCGGCAGTCCCGCGCTGGAGGGCGCTGGCGCCGTCGCGGCCCTGGCCTCTGTGGCGGTATCGGACGCTCGGCCTTGCAAGACGCCTGGCGGGCCCTGCCGGCGTCCCGGGGCCAGGCTCGGTTTCTCCGTCGTCTCTTGACCCTTAACTGGAACGCGGCGGACGGTCAGGGAGGGCTGTGCGCGGTGGCGCGGGGGCGGAAAGCCGCAGGTCGGACTCTCACCTGACCGTGGCCTCGTTCCTAGAAGCGCAGTTTCGTAGTCGTTGCCTGTAGGGTCCACACTCGGACAGTAAATTTGTTTTCATCGCTTTTAGACCGTTTGAGTCACTATGAAACTCATCACGACGGCCTCACCGACCTCGTGTCAGGAGATCTGGTTGCCTCGTAATAAACATTTATTTATTTTTCCTCCCTGAGGCAATTAAATATCAAACACCTATCATCAGCAGTAACGACAGCGGAGCGGGGCGTGGTGGCGCCTGTGGTCCCAGCTACTCCGTAGGCTGAGGTGGAAGGATCGTTTTAGCCGCGGAGGTGGAGGCTGCGGTGAGCCGATATCGCGCCACTGCACCCCTGTCTGGGCGACAGCGAGACCCCATTCCCAAAATAATGATAACGATAACTACCATTTTTGAGTACTATGTGCTAGATGCTTTTCATGTATAATCTGATGACTGCAGCCCTACAAGGTGCAGCCTGGCACCGTTTTATTTCACTTAGAACTGAGATTCGGATAAAGTAAGTTTTCCAAGGCAAGAGGTAGTCAGAGACTGAGGAATGATTCAAATTTAAGTCCAGCCCCAAAGCACCGGCCTAGTGTAGTCTGCAGAGTTCCAGCCCCATAGAGCCCAATGGAGGATGCGAGTGACAATCACCATTCAAAAATAGTTCATGCCGATTTCTTTAGTGATGACTTAATTGTTAGCGCCTACTGGGATTGTTCAAAAAGTAGGGCTGAGAGTGGAAAGTGCAACTTCTGGGGACAGGAGGAGCAAACAGGGCAACTGATACTGAGCAGGACCAGGGAACTCAGACTGATCAGTTTCCACTTTACAAAGCTGCCCAGAGTTAATTGTGACTGTCACAACACAGCCACTCCTTAACTCGACACACCAAAATAAAGAGCCTCGGTTCAGCTTTGGATCCTGAATTTGACTTCTTTGCAGGATTATAGATAGTCTTAGTGTCATGTGGGATAGTCGTAAGGATTTTGATTTTATTTGAATCTCCATGGAAAACCAGTACGGTTTGCTACTTTTTACATGGCAGGGAAGGCGAAACTTTACCTCTGCCCATGTTAGTTCAGAGTGACCCCTTTAACAAATGAAAGGTTAATAAGAAAAAGGTTTATTAATGTACAGAGTACACATCACAAGGGATAAACCTCAATGAAAAGTAACTTGAAATGGTGGCTTAGAACTACATTTGTATACCATCTTCAACAAAGAACTATAGATTTGCAGAGAAACGACACAGGAGAGCAGTTTCAGGCTTCAAAGGGCAAGAAACTGGGAAAGTAGATACATATTTGAAAACTGATGGAGTAAAAATTGTTTGCACATTCCTCTGGTACCTTCTCTGGTCTGGCAAGAGTCTAAAGTTATCCCCAGTAAAGAATATATATCCTGTGTTTGGGCGGAAGAGGGGGAGGAGAGAGAGCTTTTCCTTCATTTGCTGCCTCTTGTCTTCAGCTCCAATTTGTTGTTGTTTTTATATCAAAGAGGCATGTTTTGGGATGACATTGTGGTTTTCTCCAACACCGTTTAGGGAGTCAGAGGTACGCGGGGTTCTTTTTCCTTCTTGTTCATTATACTTGGTTTCTGCTCTCCCATTCCCCATTTTAAAAAACTGCTTATTTTGATAACTCTAGGATAGTGAAGGAATGCTGAGAGGAGTAATGCTCTGTTGGTAAAATACATTCAGCTTCCATGAACTCATATCTTTTTTTCTTTTTTTTTTTAGTGAAAGCAAGTTTATTAAGAAAGTAAAGGAGTAAAGAATGGCTACCCCATAGGCAGAGCAGTTTGCAAATATTATGATTGATCATTTTAAGTCTTTAAACCTTTATCATATTTGAGAACATTTATGTAAATTTTATTTATTTATTTATTTATTTATTTATTTATTTATTTGAGACCGAGTCTCGCTCTGTCGCCCAGGCTGGAGTGCAGTGGCGCGATCTTGGCTCACTGCAAGCTCCGCCCCCCGGGTTCATGCCATTCTCCTGCGTCAACCTTCCAAGCAGCTGGGACTACAGGTGCTCGCCACCTCGCCTGGCTAATTTTTTTTGTATTTTTAATAGAGACACGGTTTCACGGTGTTAACCAGGAAGGTCTAGATCTCCTGACCTCGTGATCCACCCGCCTCGACCTTCCAAAGTGCTGGGATTACAGGCTTGAGCCACTGCGCCCGGCCAAATTATCTTTAATATTTAATCACAATGTTTTAATCATACAACTTTCATGGTATCCGGAAAGCATGTTAACAGCAACTATACCTGAGTGCACTCAGTTCTTAGAGAATTTTCTTGTGACTTAAATATATAATACTCTGTATTTCTTTCAGTTAAGCAGTGCCTTTTATTTTATTTTTTTTAGGTATTAATAGGGGACCCTATTACCACATGTCTTTCTCCCTCAGTGTATGATATAATTTGTAATCTTGGGTTTCAACTCAGAGAAAATTGTGATATCAATAGCATTGTTACTCAGAATGGTGAAGTATGCTGGAAAACAATCACAGACTGTGTGAGCTACACAGAGTCAGGTTTGTGCTGTCTTTGTACTCCAAACTTTCATAACTGTTCCATTGAAAATGTCTTGACCTGTAAAATTCCCTTTCTGACCACTGGTTCATTTTGTTAGATAATGTTATAATACAGGCCTCACTCCAAAGGAGAACAGAAATTAATGTGAAAAGAGAAGGGATGAGTACAGAGAAGCATGGAGAAATTAATGGAAAGCTGGGCTAAGAAAACCTCCTCTGCAGAGGAGGTGTCAGGAGGCAGAGAGGGGCTGGTGGACTGTTGATGATGTAGATCTCAGGGCCTTGAGATGATTCTCCATAGGAGTCATATAAATTAAGGGTAGAAAATGACCAGTAATAGATTATACAGTTATTTTAAATGTCTTCTAGGCATTCTTGCACACTTTGGAGCAGAGATATAGATGCGGAAATTTAATAATAGTTATAAAAATTACAAATGAACATACTCTGGCCTAGCAGTCCATTTTCAGGAATCTTTAAGACAGATACAGATATGAAAGTGTGATTGTGCAAGGTTATTCCTTGCAGCATTGTTTGTAACAGCTAAATAAATAAACAGCCAAACATCAAGCAGTAGGGGATTGGTTCAGTAAATTATGATAAATTTATATAGCGGAATATTATGCAGTGGTACAAAAGAGTGAGGGGGCTCATCTGATACAAAAGTCTCTGAGCTAAGTTGGAAAAAAAATAGGACGGGCTTGTATTTGTAATTACCCTTTGGTATTTATTGATGATGAACCAAGCGGATGGTTAATGCCAAACTTATAAAAAAAAAAATTAAAACAAAAACTTCATATGATAAATACGTTTAAAACAATTCATTGCCATTAGAAATCTCAGTCTAATAACGTTAACTTTAAAAAATCAGGTTACAAAGTTGTGTATACAGTGTGAGCCTGGTTTAACTTAAAAAAAAAACAGGTTACAAAATTATATACACAATGTGAGCCTGGTTTTCTGTATTCTTATGTAAAGGTAAAGACATTGACAAAAATAGTTTTCTCTTGTTTGAAACTTTTTGTATTTTCCAAATTCTCTGCTGATAGTATAGTTCTCTTTCATAACCTGATAAGCATTATGTGATTTATTTCCAACAATGTAAAAGTATATCATATGTTCAATGATAAGCTAATTGTTGATTTTCTGGAAATTTTATAATTAAAGCATTTTTTCTTTGATGATATAGGTATTTTATATCACATGATATGGAGCTATGGTGCTGAAATTTGTTTTCTTATCCTTTAAGATCAGGATCTGGATTACTGGGGAAGCGTGAGGCTGCTTGGCCCTGTGTGTGAGGCTGTCCATTCACATTTCTTATCTTTGACCAAGGGGCAATTTGAAATTCGATATGCACCGTGGTTCCAGTGGACAAGTTTTCCAGAGGTTTGGCTTTTGAACAACCTTTAGAAATAAAAGACTGTGCAAATACTACTTAGAGCACTTATTATTTGCCAATTTTAAAGGGGCTTCCTTCATCTCCAGGCCCTCCAGCTGTGAAGAAGTGTCGAGGGTTGCAAGAAAACCCTGGGCTGTTATGCCAGGTCTCCAAACCCTGAGCTGAGAAACATGCCCTTTGGAACACAGAAAGGTTTTGAATTCATTATCACAGGATTAGCGGTTGGAGAGCTAACATTTGGCACATAGTGCTCGTCCAGGGATAGAAGAAAAATTGACCACTCCAGAATAAGAGGCCCTGTGGAGAGGTATTGAGGTGTTCTAAGACAGCCGGGCCTGGAGACCAGAGCTGGGATACTTGGTTTGTTAATGGGGAACTGAAGGGAATATGGGTAATTTGGGCCCCAACCCAAAATCTTGTTTTGGTTTGTTTTTTTGGTCAGTTTTTCTTCATTTTGTTGGGCACACTAAATGACCACAGTAAAGCAGTAACTGTAACAAGTCTAATTCTGCTTTGAATTTGGAGTGAAGGAATCATCATGTCCCCCTTGTACTAGCGCTTTTAAGTGGCAGGATGAGCTGCCTTGTGTGTATCTGTTTGAGGACTCAGCCAAATCAAAAGGAGAAACACGATGGAGGTCGAAATGCTTGACTTTTCCACTTAAATTATGCCAGATTTGTTGCTTTCAATAAATATTTAAATAAAGAACTTTCAAGGAATTCTTTAGCTATTAAAATATTTTTATTGATTCTTTAAGCAATATAATTATACAGAAAATGTTTACTTATTCGCTGAAAATAACAAAATATAGCAGTTGAAATCTCTCGAGGTTTGAATTTCAATAAATAATGTTACTTTGAGAAGTAGTTTTGGAGTGTACATCCTAATATATGTTTTATTCTAAATAGTTATTTCCTGAAATATTTGATGCCTTGGAAAGTCTACAATCTCCCGCTATTTCTCTTAGCTTAATGAAATTGACATCGTGTCTGGAACGAGCCTTGGGTGATGTAAGTGCGAGAACTCTTCCATTATTGGCCCATTAAATTGTCTGAATGAACATTAAGCTATTTTACAGTTGTCCTCAGATTTCTTATTTTCCTATAACATAAAATCATTTGGTATACATTTTTAATATTTCCCTTTTGAATGATTATGAAATCAAAGGATTGGTGTCTAAGTACTTTTCACCCTTCATTTGTACAAACAGTTGCTTCATGGATAATGTTTTTAATGTTTATTGACTCATAATGCAACTGTTACACAATTTTTGTTTGAATTTTAGGTATTTTTACTGATTGGGAAGGAATGCCCCTTTCTTTTAAGAGATCTGCTTGCATCTGAGGAACTTGCTCAAGTCTTCGGGCAGTCTGTGGTAAGCTTGTTCATCTAAACTCATGGAGTGTATTAGTCCGTTTTCATGCTGCTGATTAAGACGTACCCGAGACTGGGAAGAGAAACAGGTTTAATTGGACTTATAGGTTCACATGGCTGAGGAGGCCTCAGAATCATGGTAGGAAGATAAAGGCACTTCGTATATGGCAGCAGCAAGAGAAAAATGAGAAAGAAGCAAAAGTGGAAACCCCTGATAAACCCCATCAGATCTCATGAGACCTACTCACTATCATGAGAATAGCACAGGAAAGACTGGTCCCCATGACTCAGCTACCTCCGCCTGTGTCCCTCCCACAACTTGTATCTTCCAATTCTGGAAGATACAATTCAAGTTGATATTTGGGTGGGGACAGAGCCAAACCATATCATGGAATAAGTGCAAAACAACAATTCACATATGCTATGCTTTTGTTCCTCCTAAATTGATGATGCTTTAGGAAAAAATTGTATCAGTGATTCAAGCATATTCTTCCTTCCCACCTTCCCTTTCAAAACTGCCCCTCCTCCAGCTCGTAGAAAGCTTTCCTATCCCAAGTGTGAATAACTCTGGGGCACCACAGGGCCAGTGTGAAGCATGTTGCCTCGATCAATTACATATTATTAACTATAATAATCCAGAATACAACTTTAACTCTTTAAATGAGTGATAATATGGTTTTATTTGAAAATTTTAACGTGAAATTATGCCTTTTGCAACCATTTAAACTTACAGTGGAAAAAAAATTCAGATGTTAAAAAAATCATGCAGTTACATACTATATTAAAATCTCCTAAAGGGCACATGATCAAGAGACTTAAGACTAATGAATATCCTTATGCAACTGAGTGAGGCAGGGTCAAGATGAAGAAACCCAGGAGAGCCTTATGTGGAAGCTGCGCTTGCCAAGCCAGAAAGCTGCCAGATGATTTTTGGAGTAAAGAAATCTGTCTTCAGTGGAGCTTTTCCATTCATTTCTGTGGGTCTTTACTGCTTGTCGGCTTAAAGATCATTTTCTTTTGTGGAGAGCTTGGAATGAAGATAAAAAGTGCAAACCTTTTGTTACACTGAATTCTTTTTTTTTTTTTTTCTTTTTCTTTTTTTTTTTTTTTTTTGAGACAGAGTCTCACACTGTCGCCCAGGCTGGAGTGCGGTGGCCGGATCTCGGCTCACTGCAGGCTCCGCCTCCCGGGTTTACGCCGTTCTCCTGCCTCAGCCTCCCAAGTATCTGGGCCCGCCACCTCGCCCGGCTAGTTGTTTGTTTGTTTGTTTTTTGTATTTTTTACTGGAGACGGGGTTTCACCATGTTAGCCAGGATGGTCTCAATCTCCTGACCTCGTGATCCGCCCGCCTCGGCCTCCCAGAGTGCTGGGATTACAGGCTTGAGCCACTGCGCCCGGCTGTTACACTGAATTCTTAAATACATTTTGTTTCTTTGATCTGTTCTTTGGTACTTGCTTATATGTGATTGGCCTTCTGCCCACTTGTGGCCCCTTCAGCTGCCAGGTACTTTTACTTGGTCACTGCCATTTATACATCTGATTGACCAGATAGTGTGAACCATGAATATTTCATAAATTATTGGTAGAGCAAAAAGGTCTCCTGAAGCTGCATAGAAGAACTGCTTGTTAAACGTTCCTACATTCAGTAGAACTGCTCTTGATCATTTCCACCTCCTGGTTTTGGGTCTCCCCTCTGAGGGAAGGTCAGAATGCATCCACATTCCCTTCTCAGCAGCCATCTTTCACATGCATGAATACAGTGTTCACTTCCTTCTCGAGTCTTCTGGAGGCTCAACTATTCTTTCTCCTATGACAGGGTTTTAAGTTCTTTTAGTCTTTGAACATCTTCCCTTATTTTCTGAGTTTCTTCTAAGTATGGTGCCTCAAACCCAAAGCAGTTCTCTGGGCATGGCATGATTGTAGTCCATTAAGTAGGACCCCTGGTTGGGTGTTTTCTTCACTCTGTAAATAGATGGTGGGGTAGATCAGTGATGGGCTTCACGTCAGACAGCTAGGAAGTGGAGGCTCAAGCCTGGAGTCATGCTACTTGGGCATCCCCTGCTGCCTCTGCTTAACCATACAATTGCATGCTGCTTAATACAGTGATATGTTTCTGCTTGTCATATCATTGTCTTTTTAAATTTTATTTAGATGTTAGGCACATTTGAAGCACTTTATTAAAGCAGGATAACCTGGGTTGGATCTTATCCCCCATATTGATTTTGTAGCCTTTGAGACCTTGGTTTCACCTTTCCATGCTTGTATTTTTTTCACCTAGATGCTGGGGATAATAGTAGTACCTTCCTCGTAGGTTGTTCTTAGGATGAGTGAGTTGATGAATACATATAAAATGTGTCTAGCACATATTAAACACTCAGTGTTGGTTTTATCATTATTACTGCTATATACTAGCCAAAACTGTTGGCTCTGTCAGTTAAAAAGAGCAGAAATATTATCTTCATATTATATTGGTTTATTCAGTAATTCAATAATAATTAACTATGTAATGATTTGCTGTCCTTAACCGGATTAGATGAATGTGCTAAAAGTCTTCGTTGGCTCTCCGTGTGGTCTCAACCTGCGTAACGTCTTATGGCATGGGTTTGCGTCCCCTGAAGAAGTTCCTCCAAAGTAAGTTTCAAGTGAAGGAATTTTCTTCCTTTTCTGGATCTACCAAAGAGTTTTTTAAATTCTGAATTTCATGAGAAAGAAATAGATTTTGTGAAACATGAGTGAGTTTTGAGATAGGATTTTGAAGATGAAATTGAGTATTACTAGTGTAGTCACCAGAGTGATGACCGGGTTATGGTTTCAGTGACTTACACCCCAAAGGCAGTTCAGGGGCGACACCAGAAGGATGTTATGCCATTCACGTCCTGGGTGGGTGGAAGACCCTGAGGTTTCATTAGGGTCTTCATCAGAGTTTCTGTGGTGTTATTGTGCCTCCCAACTCTTGCACAGCCTAATTCCTACATCTAGAGAATTTGGGGCAATTTTTTTTTTTTTTTTTGAGATAGAGTGTCACTCTGTCACCCAGACTGGAGTGCCATGGTGCATTCTCAGCTTACTGCAACCTCCTCTCCCAGGCTTAAGTGATCCCCCTGCCTCAGCCTCCTCAGTAGCTGGGACTATAGGCACACGCCACTATGCCCACATAACTTTTTTGTATGTTTTGTAGAGATAGGATTTTTGCCCAGACTGGTCTCAGACTCCTGAACTCAAGTGATCTGTCTGCCTCGGCCTCCCAAAGTACTGGGATTACAGGCATGAGCCACCGTGCTCAGCCAGTTTCATGCAATTTAATGGTGCTTTGCTTTCTTAATTTTAAATTTGTATTTTTCACAGTGAAGCTTTTTATAGGCATGATTGAGTACATTTTTGTAACAGATCTCTATGGTATTTCCCCTAGATACTGTTCAATGATGATGCTGTTGACAGCAGGATTGGGTCAGTTACTGAAGAGTTACCTTCAAAAAACTAAACTTACATTGGCACATCGCTCTTTCATAACTCCTACAAACCTTGAGGATTTGCTTGTTTTTCCTGGTAAGTACTACGTTTCACATTTCTTCCTTAATGTAGCTCTGCGTAGATATTTGCAAAGTCAGTAAACAGCATTAAGAGGTGCACTCTTGAGGTGGGGTGAAGTAGTTATTCTTCAGTAGTCGGATGGCTTTCAGAGTTGCTTGAAGAACCTCCTACATTTTGCCACCCAAAGCCCTGCCTCCTCCTACCATGCCCTGGGATTGTTGTGGGGGTCACAGGAAGTGCAGCTGTGTGAGTCAAGCTCTTTCTTCCTCAGATGCACTATGCGCAGCAGTGGTCTCAGGCTGTTGGATGATGTACATTTTCTCCTCCTTTTATCTCTTGTATTTTTGTACTCATGATTGTTATACCAGAAATACTTACAGTAGTATCAAGGGTCTTTTACACCTTCTGAAAATGTATTTTACTTCTCTTGGTCATTGTGCTCAGTTGGTCCACCCTGAACTGTTGCCTAAATCACTGAAGAGCTGTCCATGCCCCATTTTCCAAGGGTCACCTGCACCTCAGGCCCTTGGTCAGGGCAATCCTACTCTCTAACAAGTCCCCTGCTGCAGGGGTCACGGTTCAGCCACCTAAAGCGGTTGGCTCATTGGCATCACTCCTCCAGCGTGTTTCTGTCTTTTTCCAGTTGATCATTATGATTGTGTTTAAAACTGTATGTTATTTTACAGATGTTACTTATGAGGTGCTCTCAGTATTAGAAGAAGCGATGACGAAATCTGCTTTTATATTAAAAATCATGTTACCATATTGGGAAGTTGCACTGGTCAAGTTCAAGTCACACAGGTAACTGAAGGGTGCATGGCAGAGTGGTTTGCAGTGGTTGGAGGCCAGTCTTTCTTGATGCCCTTCACTTTCGATGCTTTTTGCCGTTGGAGTAGGAGTGAAGAGAAGCTGGACTGACTTGAGCAGACCTGAAAATAAAACACCTTCATAGAGTTGCTTCAAGGACAGCCTGTGATTGTATCTTAAACATTTTGTGCTGGCCTTTTGGTGCAGTTGATAGAATTGTTTTTTAGGATCCACTTTTTAATATTTTCTGGAATTCTTAGAATGAGCAAAACATGTTCAGAACCATGAAACAGAGATAAGCCAGCTTTGTCCTTACATTCTGTTTCTGTTTCCTCAGGAGCAAACACGTGTATGGTCGCCACCAGAAGGTCTGGTGAGCTGGTCTTTAGTTCCTTAAAGGATATTACCCTAATTCATTCATTTTTATGCCTTGAGAACCCACTGAAATCCTGGTATGTGCATTTTTGTTTTTTCTTTTTGAGACTGGGTCTCACCCTGTCACCCAGGCTGAAGTGCATTGGAACCATCTTGGCTTACTGCAGCCTTCAACTCCTGGGCTCAAGCAGTCCTCCCACCTCAGCCTCCTGAGTAGCTAGGACTGTAAGTGTGTACTACCATGCCTGGCTAATTTTTGTACTTTCTCTAGAGATGAGGTCTCAGTCCATTGCCCAGGCTGGTCTTGAACTCCTGGGCTCAGTGATCCTCCTGACTCAGCCTCCCAAAGTGCTAGGATTACAGGAGTGAGCCACTGCGCCCAGCCTCAGTATTTTCTAGAAGCAATGAAATGAGTTGGACAGTTCTTTGATGACATTTTGTTCTGTAGAACCTACGAAAAATGGTTCATCAAAAATTAAAACACTGGAAGGTTTTTTTAAAATCACTACTTAATGAAACTTTGGTTCTATGTGTGTGTGGTTGTTTTTTTTTTTTTTTTTTTTTTGAGACAGTCTCACTGTGTCACCCAGGCTGGAGTGCAGTGGTGTAATCTCAGCTCACTGTATCCTCTGCCTCCTAGTTTCAAGCTGTTCTTGTGCCTCAGCCTCCCAAGTATGAGGGACTGCAGGCATGCATGCACCACCACACCGGGCTGATTTTTGTATTTTTAGTAGAGACTGGGTTTCGTCACGTTGGTCAGGTTGGTCTCAAAGTCTTAGCCTCACGTGATCCGCCCACCTGAGCCTCCCAAAATGCTGGAATTGCAGGCTTGAGCCACTGCGCCCAGCTGGTTCTGTTTTGCTTCTCATATTATCAGGTATTATAATTTCTCTTTGCCTTTGATATGTAGACTGCAGCAGTTATTGTGATGTTGGTGTCAATATTATTTTTGTTTTTTGCTTGTTTGTTTTTTACTTAGAGACGGTCTTACTCTGTCACTCAAGCTAGAGTAGCACAATCATAGCTCATTGCAACCTTGAACTCGTGGGTTCAAGCAGTCCTCCCGCCTCAGCCTCCTGAGTAGCTAGGAGTACAGACAGTGCCACCGCACTCTGCTAATTTCTAAATTTTTTGTAGAGATGGGGTTTCCCAAGCTGGTCTTGAACTCCTGGCCTCAAGCGATCCTCCCACCTTGGCTTCCCAAAATGCTGGGATTACAGGCATGAGCCACCACACCTGGCCTAATACTTACTTTCAAAACATGGAATTTTACCTATTTTCCCTTCAATTTCATAGGTTTGCTGACTGTGCCATATTGTTGCTGACACAACTAGAAACTGGACTTAGGAATGTTTTTGCGACACTTAACAGGTGTCCACAAAGACTCCTGACTGCTGAGGTAAACTTGTTTTTATTACTGATTGTGATGACTGTTGCTGTATTAACAGTTTTCTGTTACCAATGAAAAGTTTTTAAAAATTTTATTCTGTTTAACATTAAAATGCATTTTTTAGCTAAGAACTGTGGAAGTCTTCACTGTCATTTTTTAGGATTTATATTTGTTGTTTATGATTGTTTTTGATATTTCTGAAATATTTCCAAACAGTCTTTTAAACTTAATGATGCCACGAACGTAGTAGGCACTGATTCTCTCTCTAGCCGTGTTGATGGTGTGTCACTGTAACCGCGTGAGATGGCTGGGGTCTAGCCAGGAGACTGAGGCGACCAGTGGTTGATCCTGACCTTGGGAAACTAATTGAAACCTGAGCTTGACTTTCTCCATCTTGCAAATGGAAGATGTGGGATTTGGAGGTGACTTGGTTAGTGTCAACCCTGTAGCAGATCGTGGAAGCCTTTGTCTCACAGTTTCTTGAGCCCCTCCAAGTGTGTACACACACATGCACACACAGTGGCCTCAGAGTTCCCACACTGACCCCCGTTGCCCTGTCTGAGGCGAGCGTCTCTGAGTTTCCAGACTACCTCCTCTGGCTCCTAGAATTTCTCATTTCTGCTCCTTTTGGTAGTTATGATAAGATCCTGCTGCTTAGTGACAGAGATCTTGAAATAATATGGCTGCAGTGACTGAAATAGGCTAGAAGTGCATTTCTGCCTTTCCCAAATGTGAGTAGCTCCCGCGGAGATGGCAGCACCCCCATCATCACTCAGACCCTCTGTGTCGTCTTCCACTGATGAGGGTCAGGCCTTCCTCATGGAGACTACTTCTTCCTGGCTCCAGCCGGCTGCGTCAGCCATCACATCTGCTTTCCAGCCAGCAGGAAAAGCGAAGATTGGTGCACGCCCCTCTGTAAGGACACTTCCTGGAGGTAGCACAGGCTGTGGGCCAGAGCTCAGTCGCACTTGCTACCAGGGAGGCATGGAAGCGTTCCTGGGTGGCCGAGTGCCCAGCTTCCCACGGGACGATCTGTTGTGGAGGGAGGGCAGGCACAGTCGCTCCACACCTCGGATTCTCATCTCCTTCTCTAGCTTGGCTTTTGCTTTTTGCCCCTCTTCGTAGGCATTCGTCAGTGCTCTGCTCTCAACCCTATCCTATGTTTCCTCTCCCTGGGACATCTTATGCAGTTCTGTGCCTTACATTTTCATCTCTGGGGGAACAACAATTAGAAAATACTTTGAACTCAATGAAAACAAAACCCAACCTATGAGAAGTTTTGAACCCAGTGAAAGCAGTGCTGCGAGAGCTCACGGCCCAGGAGCCGGGCTCCCCAGCGTTGCTTCTCACTGACCCCCATCTGATCTCTGCAGTTAGATCTGCTCGTGCTCGCTCAATATCTTCATGTGACTTTTCCTCAGCACCTCACGTTTATCTTATTTCAGAAAGGCATTGTTTCCCACAGATTTGTCCTCTGACGCTCCCTCTGTCATCTCAGCCTCACCAACTGCAGACTCCAACAGCATCTCGTGTTTCCCCCACACCTCCCATGTCCACTCAGTGGCCAGCACGGTTGGTGGTTTCCAGCCGGCTGACCTCGTGCTCTTCCTGTCCAAACTGAGAAGCCCCGCCTGGCTCCTCGGCCCACCCGAGCTCATCTCACGATTCTTCCTCCTTCTCAAATTTCACTCTCACAGTCCTGCAGATTCTTTTTTTTTTTTTTTTTTTTCTTGTAGAGACAGAGTCTTGCCATGTTGACCGGGCTGATCTGGAACTCCTGGGCATAAGTCATCCTTCTGCCTCGGCCCTCCAAAGTTTTGGGATTACAGGTGTGAGCCACCATACCTGGCCCCACTGATTATTTTCTAAACTGATATTGTTAAGTTATTTATGGTTTTCTTCATTCGTTTAACCTCCTTGATGATGTCCTGCTGCCTGCCAGATGGAGTTCATCCTCTTCACGTGGCAGCAAGGCCTCGGGTGCTAACCCTGCCTTCCTCTTTGGTGTATTCCCTGTTTGGGTCCCTCAGTGAAATTTAGGCTTCTTGTCAGCTCCAGAACTTGCTTGTCTTTCTTCTTACTTTGTTCCTCACCCCCAGACTTACCACTCCAGATCAGGGGCTCTGACCACAAGAGCGACCTCCCGGAGGCTCATCTACTCAAAGGTTGAGGCTGCTTTTTTCTCTGTGTTCTGTTTCTGTCTCATCTTGGAGGCAGTCCTGCTTTGCCCTACTCATGTGCGTTTCTGCAGAGGTCTCTGCAGCTTCTCTGAGGCAGGCCTTCACGTTGCCATCGCCTGGTGCCCACGCCCAGTGCCTTCCATGTAGGCCACTCAGCACTATGTGGAACGAAGCTTCAGGAAAGAGATGGTCCTCACCCATTAGAGCCCTTGCTTCATGATACCTGCATGGGGACTGGCTGCATGGTGGCACGCTCCATCACTCTAGGGCCATGTAGTGCAAATAAATTTAGATATTTGGATATTTACTTGTCATTTGACTTCATAAATAAATAACATGACTGTTTCCACAGAGGATATAATCTATCAAAGACTATATTAAGTTTTAGCCCAGGCTTTTATCCAGAATAAACAGGATCAGTTTTTAAGGCAATATATATATATGAAGATATTTTATAAAACTTAATAAGACTCTGCAGATACTGTTATTATTTACTGATTACTTTTGTGTCATGAGGTCTCTTCAGGGCCAGTGGAAGATATGAATATGAGTGAGATTTTCTGACTTCAGAAGCTTATTTATCACGGGAGAGTGAGAAGGCATTTATACTAACTCTGTAAAACAACGTAGAAGCTAATGCATGTAGTTGATGGAGGTAAATGAAAAATTCCGCTTTTTGGAGAAAGTGGGAATGTGTGGTAGACAATTGGATATTTAGAACTCAGAGGGAATTTTAGGGCTAGCAATACAGATTTGAGAGCTAAAGATACAGATTTTAGAGTCATCTGTGTAGTAATGTTGAAGAATATTGGCAATATGAAATTTAAAATAGGTTATAAAACATTAATAAATCAAAAAACATTTCTTGAGAGCTAGCTTACACAAAATCCTGATTTCATCATACTGTCTGTCAAATCTCACTGAAGTGACTTCGTCACACTGTCTGTCAAATCTCATTGAAGTGATTTCGTCACGCTGTCTGTCAAATCTCATTGAAGTGATTTCGTCACGCTGTCTGTCAAATCTCACTGAAGTGATTTCGTCACACTGTCTGTCAAATCTCATTGAAGTGATTTCGTCACGCTGTCTGTCAGATCTCACTGAAGTGATTTCATCACGCTACGTGTCAGATCTCACTGAAGTGATTTCGTCACACTGCGTGTCAGATCTCACTGAAGTAATTTCATCACGCTGTCTGTCAGATCTCACTGAAGTGATTTCGTCACACTGCGTGTCAGATCTCACTGAAGTAATTTCATCACGCTGTCTGTCAAATCTCACTGAAGTGATTTTGTCACACTGTCTGTCAGATCTCACTGAAGTGATTTCGTCACACTGCCTGTCAAATCTCATTGAAGTGATTTCGTCACGCTGTCTGTCAGATCTCACTGAAGTCCCCAGAAGCCTTTTGAGATAGGCATTCTTCACTTCTTCTTTTGCCGAGAAAACCTGCATCTGTGGCATTCAATCAGTTGCCTGTAGGTTTCATGTCTAGAAAATGTTGAATTTGGGATCAGAACTCAGGACAGCCCATGTCTGTAGGCCGTGCTGATGATGCTGAGAAGCAGCGTGCATGAAATAAAATAAAAACAGACAAGGCTGTTCACTGGAGAAAATAGGAAGCTGTGCTCACTTGTGCATGAATACCAGTTGTCAGGAGAAGTATTCTGTTGTATGAGCAGCGATTTGTGAGGACCTGGGATCGTACATTTTAGAGATGACTGGGCTAAAGCTCTGTTGAGGGCTTCATGGCCAGCTGCGCTGTGTTTTTGCATATTTGTAATGTGTTCATTTGGTCAGTGACATTTCTCTCATAGTGTTTCTAGATGAATGTTTGTTTTAACAAAAAACTGGGATGTGTGGCCATGTACCAGAATTTTTTCTTATTTTGTTTAGTGTTACTGTATTTGTATTTTGCTTTAATTGTTTATTTTCATTTCTTTCCTTTTCTGAAGTCAACAGCTCTTTATACCACCTTTGATGAAGTAAGTACACTTGTAAGGTAATTTGAAACAAACAGAACACTGTCTTCTTTTAAAATACAAATTAAAACGCAAAATGAAAGATCAGCCATAAATCATATGCTTACAGGAAAATGTCCATAGTAATATAAACCAAAAAAAGCTTATAATTGATATTTCTGGTTAATTTTGAGGCCCAATATTACCAATCTAGCTCCCAAAGCTATACAAAGCTCAAAGTTGGAAAATATCAAGGGATCTAACATGATTAGCTATAATTATTTAGAGGCTTGCATTTTAGATTTAGGGGTAACATCTTTTTTGTACAAGAAATAGTCCCCAACTCTTGTTATGAGTGTGTAGTATATATTGATTCATTTAATCTGCATATTGGGGGTGTGAATAGTGAAAAAACCGCAGTTGAAAATGCCTTTTATTATCCATAGAGCGTAGGCACTTGCATGTGTAATCGCGGATAGCATTCGTGTGCACCTGAAGTGTGACAGTCTATAGGAAACCAAGGGAAGGGCCACCTGTAGAGGTCTGGACATTTGGTTTTGCCTTTAAGACAACTGTTAGATTCCTAAGTGAGTGTGTGGTGGGTGAGTTAAAAATGTGCCTGCTTACTTGCAGAGCTTCTTCCATTAGGTGAATAATCTGCTATTATTTTAATGTAGAAGACCTTTGGGAATGTGAGGAATCGATTAGATAGTGCATTCCAGTCTCTAGAGGATCAGGTCTGTGGGATTGGTTGGGGTGGTTGGGCAAAGTCCATGGTAAGTGAAGAAGTGACTTTGGAAGTGACTCTAATGTGTACACAAACAACACACATGCACACACCACACATACATGCACACACACACATGAACACATACATCCATGCTGCATATACACACACAGGCCTATACATACTGTAATAGGTACACAACACACATGCACACATCACACATACATACACACATGAGCACATACCTCCATGCCACATACACACAGGCACACACACCCCCACACCACATATGCAGGCACATATACTACACACACACACACACACACACACACACACAGGCACAGTTGCATATAAACACACAAATGTACACACCCTCACACCACATATGTACATACACATATATACACCACACATATTCACAGTCACATACACAAACACATGTGTATACAATTAATAGTATATTCTTAAAGTCATTATGTTGGTTAAGAAAATATTTCCTGAACACCTGTTTGCTGAGTTTTAAAGACTGTCCTCATGCCATTTGATTTTGCTTAGACCTTAGATAACAAGTTACACTAAAAGTACTATATCCATCAACTCTGAAAGTGCTGTATGTTTTTGTATGGAGACCAGTTAATCAATGTAGTTATTTTTGATGTTTTAGATATTGGCAAAACACTTGAATGATGGTAAAATCAATCAGCTTCCTCTTTTCCTTGGAGAGCCTGCTATGGTAAGTATTAGGTATTTTCCAGGCTAATATTCTTGTATTTATGGATGTCATCAGCACTTCTCTAAAATGAAATTAATTTTAGCTTGTGGTTTGCTCAAGAAAAACACTTCTGAACCATTCCTGTGCTGTCTCAGCTTCAGCCACCAATCAGCTGATGTTTGCCAAGCTGTCACTCCTTAAATGTCTTTTTTAAAGGCCTGATAATTTAGGTGCCCGTCCCTAAGCAAAATTTGAATTTGTTTTTTACATGTATTTGTGCTGTAGAACGGACATGTATTTGTGCCTTGTTAAATGCAACAGTTAGGCCGGGAGTACAGGCTCACGCCTGTAATCCCAGCACTTTTGGAGGCCAAGGCGGGCAGATCACAAGATCAGGAGTTCGAGACCAGTCTGGCCAATATGTTGAAACCCTATCTCTACTAAAAATACAAAAATTAGCTGGGTGCGGTGGCGGGCAGCTATAGTCCCAGCTACTCAGAAGACTGAGGCAAGGAGAATGGCTTGAGCCCAGGAGGCGGAGGTTGCAGTGAGCTGAGATTGCGCCACTTCACTCTAGCCTGGGTAACAGAGCAAGACTCCATATAAAAAAAAAGCAACAGTCAAATGTGAGTAATAAGATTGAGTATTGGATGAAAAGAGAATGATGAATTGTTTAAGGCCATCTATCCTTTTTTTTTTATATTTTATGAAGATATTTCAGTGACTAATTTGGATTACAATAGGTGTTTGACATCCATTCCTTCTAACAGTCAGGCCACCTAGGATCATGCTCGTGGTCTGTGACTTTAGACTCTGTGCTCTGTGGACGTCCATTTCTGCCATCAAAAAGTGAGACGATTGAACTAGTTTAATGTTCTTTCCACCTTGAGTCTCTGTGACTCTTCTGACCAGTGGCAGTTTGCCAAGGGCAGCAGTTTTCTGACCTCTTTTCCCTATAACCTGTGGGAGAGGCCCTGGACTTGTGTCGTAAGAAGCAATAGGCTTTCGAAGGTGAAAGAGCAGATGAGAAAGTGCGGGGGCTGTACTCACACAAGCAAGAGCCGTGATTTCTTTTATTGCCTTGGAAAAGCTCATTTGCAGATGTTCACACTCAGTTCCCTTCCTTGGAGGAAGGTGAAAACAAGAAAGACTGGAATTTGATGAGACTCCAGTACCACCTGGGCAGCTCTGCCTTTCCCCACAGCCTCTCCAGCTCCCTGCTCTGTCCTGTGGGTGTAGGAGAACAGCTCTCCCCAGCAGGGTCCCACCCAGGGCTTCAGAGGACTTGATGGATTCACTCTTTCCTTCTGTTAGCAACACCAAGCATAGCTCTCTGCTGCGGATACTAACAAAATATTTTCTCTGTTTAATTTCTGAAAGGAATTTCTCTGGGATTTCCTGAACCATCAGGAGGGTCCCCGCATAAGAGATCATTTAAGCCATGGGGAGATCAACTTACATGAATTTTCAAAAGAAACAACTAATCAGTTGCTTGCATTTTCTGTTGTGCTGTTACTAAGATTCGTTGATGAAGGTCTGCTATCAGTTTTTAAGGTAATTTATAGGGAAGAAAATCATTAATTAGATTAACTCATTCAGCTATGAAAGAATATAGTTTATTTTTCAAATGTAATTAACTATTAATCATCTTTTAATATATCTGAGTTACCGTATCCTCCATCAGAGAAAAAAGTGATTGGATTACATGTATGTTTATATTCTGTATCACAGATCCATCAATATTAATCTCAGCTAAAATAATTTAACTTGTTTCTTAAAAACACATTTGCTTTTGTATGTAACAGTAGCTAAGTATTGAAAATGAAAGAACAAATTATAAAACAGGATTAACCAAATACTAGGAAATTTTTACAGATGTTTGCTAAATCGATGGGGTAGGATATTTGCATCAATAAACTAATTCTTTTGTTATTTCAAAGTAATTTAGGTTAGAACATTTGTTATTGATATTTTAATCTTTTTTCAGATTATACATGTGACAGTTATTTTAAAAATTTTTTTAATGTTCGAAAAATTACTGGAAATAGAAAAATTAATGTGAAAAGTAACAGCCCTCAGGAATTCCATCTCCCAGAAATAACTACTATTAATAATTAGGTAGTGTTGCTACCACATTTTTGCTATGACTGTACCAAAGTGAGTTCGTAGGAAGGTACGTTGTGTTTTATAGCTAGCATTTTTCATTAACAGTGTGTTTTTGGCATCTTTGTTCTGCCTTATTCTTTTTGTCAGCTGTTTGATATTCCATTTTATCAATATGTTATTATTTACCTAAGCAGTCCTTCATTGATGGATGAGTTGTAATATTCCCTGATGTAGAAAATTCCTAATTATTATGCTGAAATGAACATCTTTGTTCATTTGGGCACTAATAATGTAGGAATACTCTACATCAGGAACAGTACAAGTCATCTAAGACATGAAAGACTACCTAGGTAAGGATTTTTTTTTTTAATTCTTTTATTTTATTTATTTATTTATTTATTTATTTTTTTATTTTTATTTTTTTATTTTTTTTTTTTTGAGACGGAGTCTCACTGTGTCTCCCAGGCTGGAGTGCAGTGGCGCGATCTCGGCTCACTGCAAGCTCCGCCCCCCGGGTTCACGCCATTCTCCCGCCTCAGCCTCCCAAGTAGCTGGGACTACAGGCGCCCGCTACCGCGCCCGGCTAGTTTTTTTTTTTTTTGTATTTTTAGTAGAGACGGGGTTTCACCATGTTAGCCAGGATAGTCTCGATCTCCTGACCTTGTGATCCACCCGCCTCGGCCTCCCAAAGTGCTGGGATTACAGGCTTGAGCCACCGCGCCCGGCCTATTTATTTATTTTTTATGAGACAGGGTCTCGCTCTGTCGCCCAGGCTGGAGTGGCAGTGGTGCAATCATGACTCATGGCCCATGGCAGTCTCGACCTCCTGGGCTCAAGCCATCCTCTTACCTCAGCCTCCTGAGTAGCTGGGACCACAGGCACAAGCCATCATATCCAGCCAAGATTATGTTTTTATTTTCATTTCTTTTTTTGTGTTTACTAGATGTTTATAATTCTCTCATTAATTGCTTATTAATGTATTTTCTCCATTTATTTCAGTTTTATTTTTCCCATTGGTCCATTAGCCTTCTTTGTGTACATATTGCTTTGTTATTTGTTCATAGGTTTTGATTTTTTTTTCTCTTTGGCTTCACATTTGGAGTCATTCTGAAAAGAATCTTTGCTTTTCAAAATTAAAAATATATGTATACATTTTCTCTGGTACTTCTATTTTTTCTTTTTTCTTTTCTTTCTTTTTTTTTCGAGACGAAGTCTTGCTCTGTCACCCAGGCTGGAGTGCAGTAGCGCGATCTCAGCTCACTGCAACCTCTGCCTCCCGGGTTCAAGCAGTTCTCTGCCTCAGCCTCCCGAGTAGCTGGGATGACAGGTGCCCACCACCACTCCCGGCTAAATTTTTTGTATTTTTATTAGAGGCGGGGTTTCATCATGTTGGCCAGACTAGTCTTGAACTCCTGACCTTGTGATCCACCTGCCTCGGCCTCCCAAAGTGCTGGGATTACAGGCATGAGCCACTGCGCCCTACCTATTTTTTCTTTATTTTCCATTTACATCTTTTGATCCAATTGGAATTTATTTCATCTTGAGAGTAAGGTACAGAGTCTAGCTTTACTTTAAAAAGAATTAATGGTTATTATTCTGTGTAAACTTGGACAAACATAAAACCCCAAAAACAAGTAAGAATGAGCACCTCATGGATTGAGTTAGGGATAATTGACATTTTTCACAATATTGAAGCTTATTCAGGGACACAGTGTCTCCCCATCTTCATTCCTCAAGTCCTCCCACCTACGCGGCACCTCCAGCCTCCCAGGTGGCTGCTCAGGCTGAAAGCCTCAGATTCCTCTCCTCTCTTCATACTCAGTCCTTGGAACAGGTCTTACAAATATGTTCCACAGTCTGGGCGCAGTGGCTTACGCCTGTAATCCCAGCACTTTGGGAGGCTGAGGCGGGCAGATCACCTGAGATCAGAAGTTCGAGACCAGCCTGGCCAACATGGTGAAACCCTGTCTATACTAAAAATTCAAAAATTAGCTGGACGTGGTGGCAGGCGCCTGTAGTCCTGAGAATAG
The DNA here is from genome assembly GCF_008728515.1 of Papio anubis. NCBI lineage: Eukaryota > Metazoa > Chordata > Mammalia > Primates > Cercopithecidae > Papio > Papio anubis. The sequence goes on from NC_044981.1 coordinate 166,341,404, forward strand.
CTTGAACATGGAAAGTAGATGTTGTAGTGAGCCGAGATTGTGCCACTGCACTCCAGCCTGAATGACATAGCAAGACTCTGTCTCAGAAAAATAAAAAAAGAGAAAAAACAAAAAAGAAATATGTTCCACATCTGCTACTCCTTGTCCCTCCTGTGCCACCACCTGGCCACACCACCTTGGCCCCTCCCTGGAATGTCGCAGGCACTGACTGGTCTGCCCACCGACTTCTGCGAACCCTTCACTTTGTCATAACACAGCAGCCAGACTGATCCTTTTCCCAACATGTCATCCTCTCCTCAGAAGCCCTCGGGTGGGTTCACATTTTGGAACAGAAGCCAGGTGCTCTGCAGTGGCACAGATACACCGCTCTACAGTGGCACATATACACCGCTCTGTAGTGGGACACATATGCTGCTCTGCAGTGGCACACATATGCTGCTCTGCAGTGGCACACATGTGGTGCTCTGTAGTGGGATGCATGTGCTGCTCTGCAGTGGCACACATACACCACTCTGTAGTGGGATACATACACTGCTCTGCAGTGGCACACATATGCTGCGTGTGGGTCTGCCCTGTGGGGACATCACCCGTGCAGGCACATGTGTGTGCCTCCCGTGTTCCGCGCAGCACACTCCCTGGTGCGCTCCAGGCTCTCACACATCTGAGTGAAGGGAAGGCCAGCACATTTCTTCCGTAGTTAACATCTAGCTACTTGAGTTGCTTGTTTTGTGCTTTTAAGAATTGTAGGTAGTGGGCCGGGTGCAGTGGCTCACACCTGTAATCCCAGCACTTTGGGAGGCCAAGGCAGGTGGGTTACCTGAGGTCTGGAGTTTGAGACCAGCGTGGCCAAATATGATGAAACCCTGTCTCTAATAAAAATACAAAAAAATTAGCCGGACGTGGTGGTGGGTGCCTGTAATCCCAGCTACTCAGGAGGCTGAGGCTGGAGAATCGCTTGAACCTGGGAGGCAGAGGGTGCAGTGAGCCGAGATCACACCAGTGCACTCCAACCTGGGTAAAAAGAGTAAGACTCTGTCTCAAAAAAAAAAGGAAAGAAAAAAGAATTGTAGGTAGTTACAGATTTTTTAATTTGTCAACTGTCAATTCACTGACTTTCTTTCTCGTACGTTTTAGTTGACTGACTTGGATTTTTAAGTTATATGGTTATATCAACTTCAAATAATGTAATTTTTATGCTTTTAGAAATATGTGTATGCTTAGCAATTAAATGATTATGTGATCTTTTTATAGTTATATTGATTTTTAGTGTTTAAGTAACTATTTCTTAGTTAAATTTCCAATTGTTTGGAATCTTTTTTTCTTATTCATCTCCAGTTTTGTGCACAGAGGGTGGGTGTGGCCTTTGTGATCTGTTATTGTTAATGGCCTCCATTTAAAATCATTTTATTGGCTGTGATTTGCCTGCCATGTCAATCCTATTTTAATGAAGCCTTTGCTTTTCAAGCTGCATGGAATTATTTGAAGAAAGACAATGAGAAATGGGGACTCTAAGTGGCCTACAGTTCAATAGAAGAAAGCTAAGAGCCTACCCAAATACAATTGTAACCACTATTTTCTCTAAACTAGGAAAAAGCATCAGTAGAATTGTTGATTAGTCTTGCGGAAGGCTATAGTTCTCGCTGCCATCCAGTTTTTCAGCTTAAGAAACAGGTATGCCGAATGCAGGGTGCTGGGAGGGGTGTGTACGTCTCTGAAACCACCTGTCTTTTGCAGAGATGCTGGAAGGGTGCAGTTTGCCTGCTGAGTCAGACTTTGAGTTGGGCAGATCCAGCTTTCTAGCCAGCGTGGTGCTTGCTGTGGCCCTGGCCTGGTTGCTCAGTCTTCTGAGCCTCAAGTTCCGTGTCTAGCAGTTGAAAGTAATGCAGTGCTGCTGATGACACTGAGGTTTTTAGTGTTAAATGGATGAGCACTGGGAAGTGTTTTT